>NW_019174444.1:3030463-3113477 GCF_002260705.1 Seriola dumerili | reverse complement strand
ACACATAATATTATTCTACACATTGTCTGTAAGAGCATGACCAGCATCTGATTTGTTGCGTTCTCCTTTAAATTATGAAAATGTGTAAATATGTCTTCTCATCTGTGTGTTGTGTACAAAACTCAGTTACAAATTTAACTCCGCTGGCATGGAGTGAAATGAAAACAGGCAGGTTGTGCCAGAAACTCAACATGGTAAGCAGGTCTGCCAGATGATTTTTCTCAAGGTGTGTCAGGGCTGCCAGAGCTTTTGGACTCATAAAGAAAAGAAGGAGAGCCATTTTCCTTTTTGTTCAGGCTGACCCATTTGTTTGCCTATTCAGTCTGGCTCATGGACGCTTCGGCAGGGCAGGTGCATGCCATCGGGGGGATATGAACTTGGCGTCCTTCTGAGGACAAAAAAGTGGAACTACTGCTGTTGGTCTCAGTGAGAAAACCATTCCATCTCCTGTGTTCTTCAGTTGAACTTAAAACCCTGCGCTCCTTCCTGTTCCCACACACACAACACATGTGAAGTCTTTCTGCCCCAGCAGTCGACACACAGTCAGAGCAAAATACCTCGAAACACACAGCGAGACACCTGCTGCCCAAAACAAGAGAAGAGAGTGAGGACGCCCAGGAGCTGTAACAGAGCTGGTGTTGTTCTCTTTATCAGCTAGGGTGCATGAGAGACACGACTCGTGCTTGTGCTTCTCAGTACCCAAGCAGTTTTGGTTTTCCTTTTTCTTTTTTTTTTCTTTTTATATGATGATGTTTATTTTAAACTGTAATGAAATCGCACCTCCCATCATGCTGTGCTCTTCGGGAAGTCAAGCGGTGAGAGAGAGCTTTCACAAGGCTACTGACACTCTCAGCTGGAGCAGATGTTGTCATACATGGTCAAATGTACAAGAATAATAAGAGAGTGGGAGCTGGTTGGAGCTGTTTGATCGCTCCTGTTAAGATAGTATCTCAAGTGATGTGGATCTTCTTCTGAAATGAATCCCTCGGTCGGGGTCAATATATCAAGTTCTGCTCCTAAAGTTGTGTTTATGTTGGCCTAGCCACAAGCCAAGTCTATGAAAACACAGCTTTTTCCACACTTATCTTGTACATTTTGGCTCCTCCCATGTTTCATTGAAGCATGAGGCATACCCAAACTAAGATGCCAGGGGTTTCTTTCTGCAAATACCATCCTTATTTTCACTAAACACACATTTTCTCGTGGTTCATCCTGATACATTTTGGCATCCTTGAAAAATTTGGGATCTTTTGGGACCAAAATTTGAACAAAGCTTGTCCGCCCAACATGTAACTGTAAGGGAGAGCTCTGGAGGGATATTGTTTCTCTTGCACTTACTAACCGAAGTGCTGATTCAGTACTATTATACTATACTACTTCCTTAAACATGAAACCGACAGATGTATCATTAACACTTCCTTGTCTGTATTGTCTGATCAGGATGATTATTGAACCACATTTACACAAATGATGTTTTGTAGTTAATGGTTCCTTCTTTATTGGATCTGGAACTTTGACCGTGCTGCTGTAAAACTGACTACACATGTAGATATATTACAGGGCTGAACACAGGCCCACACACAGAGAAATGTCTTCTCTGTCAATGTCACCATTGTTGCTGCAGGAGATCGATTTCACCGTTTATGTTTGCTTTTGTGCTCGTTCCTCACTAAAACCCACAATATGACAATTAGTGGATGTAAACAGACAGTAAAAGTTGAGATAATTGTCTTTAAAGAATTGAGGCTAAAAGTCGATGCACATCTCAGTCATAAATCTTAATCTGAACTCCAACATCAAGTGTATTACAAAGACGGCCTATATTATCATCAGAGGATACATGTTTAAACAAGGTATAAAACTATTCAAGCTTTCATTTCCAGAAGGTTAGACTATTGTAATACTGTTTTCTCAGCTACAGCTCATTTAGAATGCTGCTGCTGGAGTTCTAACAAAGACCAAGACTGGCTATCAATGTCTCAAAAGAATTGACTTCAAAATATTGTTACTTGTCTATAAATAATAAGTAATAATAATCAATAATCACTTATGATTTAGGGCCTAAGTACATCTCTGATTTGTTTCCACACCCTCTTGACCTCTTAGGTCATCAGGGACCATAATTTTCCGGGTAGACTTTCCACACATACCCTGGTTTTTTCTCCGCCCACCATTCCTGCTGCCTGGGGAAAGCTACCGTTAGCTACCAAGGAAAACAATAGCGCTATCCTCTTCCCATGCTTACTTTGTGCCATAAATCGAGCCTTCATTTTTCTTTGTAATTTAATGGCCAGTGACAGAAAATTGTGTTGTAAAAAGGAGGCCAACCAGGACACATCAGATGTGGTCTAGCTCAAAAGCCACAATACCCAAACTTGTCAAATCTGGACTAGACAGACATATATACAACCCTGATCTGATGTGGTCTTGATGGTCTACATTTAAGACTTGGCTTAAAACTGTCCTCTTTGATAAAGCTTATAGTCGGGGCTGGCTCAGGTGAGCCCTGAACCATCCCGTAGTTATGCTGCTTTAGGCCTAAACTGCTGGAGGAAACTCCCATGATGGCCGCCCATCCTGAGTCTGCTCCTTTTGGAGGTTTCTTCCTCATCAAGTGCTGCTGGGTGAAACAGACAGGGACAGAATGTGCAGTGCTGGTTGCTAAATATGTCACTTGGGGCTGTGGAAAACAACTCTGGAGGCCAACTCGAAGCCAATTGCACAAGTTACCATCAAGTGCGTCATATACCAAGGTGATGCACTGTCCCCGCTGCCATTCTGCATATAGGCCTGAACTCGCTCAGCCAGATCATCTCAAAGAGTATCTACGGATACCGTTTCCGAAGTGGAGTGACCATCAGTCACCTCCTCTACATAGATGACATCAAGCTGTATGCCAGGAATGAGCGAGACATCGACTCACTGATCCACATCACCAGGACCTACAGCAACGACTTTGGAATGTCATTTGGACTAGATAAGTGTGGTCAGATGGTATCAAAGAGAGGGAAGAGGATTAGAACTGAGGGGGTTGAACTACCAGAAGGTAGCATTACAGATGTTCAGGACAGCTACAAATACCTTGGGATTCCGCAGCCAAATGGGAACCATGAGGAGGCCGCAGGTCCTGAAAAGTCAGCTGAATGGGAACAACAAGGTCCGAGCCATCAACATGAAGATGAACTGCTAAGTGAATACCTCAGGCAGCAGAAACCCGATAATGCAGAGGAGGAGGATGAACCATCATGGAGGGACAAGCCGCTACACGGCATGTACCACCGACAGATGAAGTGGCTGATATCAAGAAATCCTGCCAGTGGCTGGAAAAGGCTGGATTTAAAGACAGCACAGAAGCACTAGTCATGGAAGCACAAGAGCAGGCACTTAGTAGGCGGGGGTCTATACACACCAGACAGGACCCCAGGTGCAGGCTGTGCAAAGATGCTCCTGAGACAGCACAAAATAGCAGGGTGCTAAATGCAGACAGCAACAGCGTAAATGGGACGCCATAACCAAGTGGCTGGCTGGCATAGTGTACAGGAACATCTGCTCTGAGTATGGGCTGGAAGTCCCACAGTCAGAATGGAAGACACCTCCTAAGGTGGTTGAGAATGACCGAGCTAAGATCCTGTGGGACTTCCAGGTCTAGACTGACAAACTGGTGATGGCTAACCAACCGGACATCGTGTTGATCGACAAACGACAGAAGAAGGCAGTGGTGATAGATGTAGCAATCCCGAGTGACAGCAACATCAGGAAGAAGGAACATGAGAAGCTCGAAAAATACCAAGATCTGGGGAGTAAAGGCAACAGTGTTCTGACATATATATATAGATATATCTATATCTATATATACACATCTATATATATACACACACATATATATATATATATATATATATATATATATATTAATAATTAATTCTATTAATAATTTAATTTGCATTTTATTATATTAATATTTTTATTGACATTTTTTGTCTTTGATAATTTAATTCCATTGAATGATTGTAATTGTGCTTTGGCAACACATTAAAAAGGTCACTCCAATAAAGCCTGTTGAACTGAATTGAATTGAATTGATAAAACAGAGCAGAACAGTAGTTCTCCCTCCGTCCTGCAGTGGCCGCTGTTTGCAGACAGGCCGCCCTCTCAGACCCTCACCTCTCTTCTGTTAAGTCTCCTCTGCTAACTCTACTTGCTCTTTTTCCATTGGCTGAGCTACCACACGCTTCCTTCTACGTCATTCACTTACCAGCCGTGTTGTAGTTTGGATGCTGAGGAAGCTGCTCGTCGGTGCTACTCATTACACTGTAAACACACACACACACGGTTTATGCCGGTTGTGTCAGTCGGTGTGGCAGCAAACTAAACATCCAGCCAGTCAGAGATGGCCCTGTGCTCCGAGCCTGCTAACGCTAGCTCCGCGGGGAACGGACAGCTGATGAAGGAGAGGAAGGTGGCGGTTATTACCGGTATCACCGGACAGGTAACATCACTCAGACCTCAGCCAGTATCTGTAACTGTGTGAATGACTTGTTCACAGGCACACTCGTGAAGGTTAATGTTACTCTTTACGTCTTAACGCCTCCTCCGTTGTTTCTGTTTTAGAGAATGCGTTTGTTTACATTCTGTTAAAACCTGTGTCAGGTGCAGAAACCCAGCCTGCCACAGCTCAATCTATGAAAGTGAAATTAGATTCTGATTCGGTTTTTATGGGGGAAAGTTAGGTTTTCTAAACCAGCCCACATATTTTATGAAATCTGGAGTAGATTAATCCAGAGAAGCTAAAGACTGTTTAAAGACACAGTGTCAGAAATGTGAAGGCTTAATTCTGTTTGTGAAAACACAAAATGTGCAATTTCACTGCCCATCCACCCCCCAAAACCAGGTCTGTTTTAAAATCCACTATACATAGGTTTGTCAAATCTGGACTAGATTAACACAGATTAACACAAGATAAAGACTGTTTCAAAGACAGTTTCAGAGATATGAAGGCCTAATTGTGTTTGTAAAAACACACAAAAAGTGCAATTTCTCCCGCTAACTAGGCCACATCCGATCAGGTCTAGCTCAAGAGCCATTATACCCACCAGACTTGTCAAATTTGCAAAACTTTTATGCAAAGTCCAGCCCAATCAGTTGAAGCATGTTGGGTTAAGAGGAGAGAAATGGGGGAGAGAGGAGAAAGGGGAGTGTGGGGGACAGGGGAGAGAGAAGAGAGAGAGACCAGGACCAGTTTAGTAGCTTACACATCAGCCACCTGACACCAGACAGTCAGGCAAGCAGCAGTTTGTACAGGATATGAACAAGTGAAAGTCATACATTCAAGTTTTACTTGAGTAATTGTAGAGTAAAAGTATCCATTATGTAGAATGGCCCCTTTCAAAATAATGTATAATTATATTTTTATTATTGTATTATATAGATTATATGATATTTTTTATATATATATATGTGTGTGTGTGTGTGTGTGTGTGTGTGTGTGTATACATAATTTATTGATACAAAAACCACTTTAATGTTGCAGCTGGCAAAGGCGGGGCTAATTGTAGAAACTTATACACTGCTGGGTAGACTGTCAGTTCCTCCAATGAATCAATGAAATCTTATCTTAACCTATAATAATCCATCAATACATACAATTTATTGATTATATTTTGTATCATTAATCTGAATCTGCAAAGAAGCTAGTAAGTAAAGTCATCAAATAAATTTGATTGAATAAAAAGTACAGTATTTGCCTCTGAATTGTACTGGAGTAGAAGGATAAAGTGGCAGAAAAAAAGTACAAGTACCTCAAAACTGTACTTTTAAGGTGCTATATGTAAGTATTTACTGTTGCTGTATAGCCAACATTAGCATTAACAGATATTTATTTACCAGTCTAGAAGAAAAAATGTGAGTTCAGAATCAAACTTCATTCCTTTACTTGCCAAGAGCTGTCTCCAGTGGCGGACATTACAGTGACTCACTTATTGTACAAAGTGGTTTTGTGGCTAGCTGGTTAACATGCTAACTTAAGCCGACACCGTATCTCCGCAAACACAATACGTAGACATCTTTTAAGTAACATAAGGACTGTTCACATCCTGCTGATCCTTTCAGTTAACCTTTCAATATTTTAAGAGATAACAGCCTCTTATTTGGACATTTACTGCGTATATTCAAAGTTGATATTGCTTGTTAGCACTCCCACAGAGTAAACAGTTTGTCGACATGGAAAGGTGCAGTATTATTTTATTTGCTCATTTCCTCTAGCTGTTGTTTACTCTGGTATTGTGTGAGCATGGCTGGGTATGCTTTGACATTTTTGATGACAATCTGAGTTGATTGATTGGTGAGTTAACCAATGCATGATGGATGTTTAGTCTGGTCCCTCCAGTTCAGCAGTATGGTCTTCTTTTGTGGGGTTAATCCTGTAGTGACAGACTCTTTGGCAGCTTGGGTGCAACAGAAACTCAGTAAGCATTAAAGTTTTGTGAGTGATGTAATAATGTGTCGGTTTGCAAAATCTAGGACTATGGATGTGCAGGACAGTGTGCACTGAAGGTGGGCTTCACCTAAGTGGATCACAGCCTGAACAAAACATGTATCAGTATGGCAGAACTGGCTTTACAGGTAGTCATGTGCAGAGTGACAAGTACCATCATGAGTTTCTGGTTAAATGACACTACTAGAATGATGACGTTATTAACTGTCTGTTGTAGTTTCTTTGCCGGCAGGTTGGGAAGTTGAGTCTTGGTTACAGCAGGAAAGGACAGAGACTCAAAATCTATTCTGTCATAAAAAACTCAGACCTGGAAGTCAACAGAGGCCGACTGAGGATGAAAGTTTTCAAAGGATGTCCAAAACAGCTTTTTATATTTATTTCAGTTTTTAGTTTAGTCGATACTATTAGCCGATATTTGCTTAGCACATACTGTTAACTGTTAACAGATATACAAAAAAAATAGCTACCAAATCCTACATAGGTTGCATTTCTTTGCATATTTGACCCATTTTCCTTTATTCAAGTTTAATATACTTTAATCATATTTAATTGATTTCTTTTCATGTAGTAAGTATTTATTGTTTTATTGTTATTGTGACTGCTGTCTCTAATAATAAAATTTTATTTTACCTGTAGAATATACGCGCTCAGTACATATATTTGTCATAACTTTTATTATAACCTGAGGGATCTTTGTTTTATTTACTTGTCTAAAAAATGAATATTGGCCAAACTATCATCATCAGATTTTTAGTTTTACTCTCAAATATCGATATTGGTATCAGCTTTTAAAAGTACAGCATTGTTCAGTCTACTCATTAACACCTCATCTGCTTGTTTGTGTTGTTATCCTCCACGGACTATTTATTTCTTTATTTCTGTACGTTTCTTGACACATTACTAGTCTTACTCACTTGAAGGTAGAAACATGGTTCCAGAGCTACAGCTGATTTTATATGAATTTCTTGATGATTTTTTTATTGAATGGTCGTCTATGAGAACATGATAAAAAATGATGTTATCTCAAAAACTATAACAGCTACAAGACTAAAACCTGCTGAACGTCTTCCCCATACTTGAGTGCTTCAACTGCACTGGAGCGATAGCGCCACCAGGTGATGAGAGATCAGCCAACAAATTTAGCAAAATGTTTTTGTTGATGTCTCGGGAAACACAAGGCATAAGGCACAAAACTGGTGACTGTGGATTCAGTGGATGATCCTGAAGAGATTGATGTAGGCCCTGCCAATTTCTGTCATGAACATTTTTCTGCCATTTTTAATTATATGCAAAAAATCACCAAAATTGGTACATATCATGTTTGTTAAGCTTCAGCAAGTAAGTTGAGCTGCAAGACGTAGCGAGCTTCAGCAGCTGCAGCAGTTATGGCTTGCAACGATCACACACATTTTCTAAGAAAATTGACATTCTTTTTCCATCCTTTTGCTATCCCTGTAATATCCGGACCATTGGACCATTAGTCCACAGACATTGAATTTCCATAAACTGTTCAGTATAATTTTTCCAATATACAGTGGGTTCAATTCTGGAAACGTAGAATTGGACATAATGTGATTAAAATCTTCCATCCGTGTTTTGAATTTTTGAGTCGGCGCCTATGCGATGGCATCATTAGACTTTCAGTATCACTATGATCCCTGCTGTTTTCATTGGTAGTCATGTTATCTCCAAACATTCTTTTCCACAGTATGAATGGCTCTAAGCTCCTTTAGATGAAGGTCCAGATTACAAGTATTTGATTTTTTCACAGAGTTGTAGAACTGCAGGGATTAGTCAGTTAATCAATAACATGATCTCTGGAAAATTAACCAGCAACTTTTTTTGATAATCGAATAATCGTTTTGTTATTTTTGAACCAAACATTCCCTGGTTCCAAATGTCAGGATGCGGCTCCTTGTCATACATGACAGTCAACTGAACATGTGAAATGTTTTGGACATTTGAAGACGTCACCTTGGATTTTACGGGAATCATATCAGGGATTTCTCATTCGTCTTTAATATCTTGTTGACAAAACGGTAAATTGATTAATCATGGAAATAACTGTCACACAGCTTTGCTATTTCTCATACAAGTGGCAGCAGCATGAATCTGTCTGAGACATTTGCATAAGTGTGTGTGTGTTTGTGTGTGTATTTTGTGTGAACGTGTGGCCTTTGCGGTAGTATGCACATGCAGACGAGCATTGTCAGTTTATGATTTGCATCAGAGCAAATAAGCAGCAGGGAATAAGCAGAGACCTGGGGAAAGTTTTATGGTTTGAGGTGAAAGTCGTCGGTTGACCGTTCCCAGACCGCTATCAGACGGCTTGGAAAGTCATTTTCAGCATTTCACATTCCTTTGCCAAGCAGCACTTTCCGAAGCTCCTTCTCCCCTCATCCTCTTTAACAGAAAAAAAGATGAATAACAGTGTTAATTCATTTTTATTTTGCCGGTCGTGGCGTTACTGTTGAATACCGAGAGCCCGTTTAGGAGGCAGGCAGGCATCTGGATAGACCATCACAGAAGTCACTAGCCAGGGCCGTGGGGGTCACAGTGATGCCATAAATCGCCTGGCTAACTACTGTTCATAAATTTCAGGGCAACATGCTGCTCAGTCTGAATATCTTTGACTGCTGTCTCAGTGTGAAGTATTGGGGTGAGAGGGTGTGAGTTATGGGAGACCACCTGAGTGCCAAGGCAGTGCTGCAGAGCCGGGCAGGGGCTCTGGCTGATACTGCTGTTTTTACGATCCGGGGTTATGAAGAGGACAGGTTCAACCTCAGTGTTCGACAGTAAAACTTTACTTTGGCTTTGAGGTTCACACTTCTTTCTTCAGCTCCTCCGGTTGGGAAAACAATGCTGCGCAGCGATATGACCCCTCGAGCTGTTTGATGTTCGTCCTGCAAGCCTCTTTTCTTCATCCCTCTGTTGGCGTTTGATACACTTCTCTCATTCCTCCCTCGCCTCGTTCCACCGGCTCCACTGCGAGCAGCGCAGGACAGAGTCTGAACAAGGGCCAACAATAATAATCATAAAGCTAAGAATGCGTACGCACATCTCCTCTGTCGCTCATAATGGCTGCTGATGGCTCCTTTAAGGCTGATTCCTTCTCTGAATGAAGTCTGGCAACTTGTAGAAAGACAGGAACAGATGTAAGTTCAGCTGCTAAAGAGAAGATGGTTCACAAGTGAAGTGCACATGCTCAGCGCTGGCGGAGGAGTCACGATAAGATGGTGTCATGATGCACCAATTTAGCATTATGCCAGTTGTCATGTCTGATCCCTGGAGGAAGTGTTTTCAGCTTCTCTGAATTTTATAGACAACTTGCAAAACGTTGAAATGCCAGCAACAGAAAAAGGGTTAAGATGTTGTCGGCCATATTCATTTCTGACTTCAATGTACTCTTATTACTGTTAATAGATTAATTACCCATATGTCTATAGGGTAGCTTCCACAACCAATGACACTAAACCTGAATTTAAGCCCACAATCTCCAACCAGAATCTACTGTAATTAATATGGACAAACATCAGAAATGATCCCGTATGAAAACAGAAATGTCATCCACTGATGTATCAAATTAAATTGAATCAAATCAAGCACATTTAAAAGAACCAGAGTTGCTGTACAATAATATACAATGAAAAACACACAACATAATAACAGCTAAAATGTGAGGTCTTAACTATCTCACAGTCTGAACAGGGAACAGTTTGAAACAAAAACACAGGGGATAAAGGTGAAAGATAAAACCTTAGGGACACTCAAAAGCCAAAGAAAATGAGTCTTAACATATACAGTATATATTATATATATATATTATATATATATATATTGAAGAATAGTTAATATTGCAGAACTTTTATTGATCTGAAGATGACACTTAATCGTGACAGATTGTTGACCAAATCAACTTGTCCGAAGCCATTTTTGTGAACATAATGTTATTGGTTAGTGTTTGGTCGCTTGTATTTCAACACCTTCTTCAGTGTTATAGAATTTGCCACTTTGACTTCACCTCTTTGCTTCTAGATTATCTTTTTCAGATGAGTAAAGTTTCATTTAATCTGGATCAAAACCACTGATTTGACTTGACAAGAAAACAAGATTATTGTGGCATAACTCTGATGTTGCTCCTTATTACATGTCACTACCAGGCCTATTCTCTGCACACAGGTTGGGTTGCTCAGTATTAGGGATGAACAGTTAATTATTATTATGGGAATCGCAGTATGATTTCCAAATCAGCAGAGCTGTAAAATAATAAAGGTAAAATGGGTCACAACAACAGACAACAGAATGAAGTGTTGTGGTGCTATCAGACATAAGGAACATGCTTGTTTGGTACAAGACCCAACAAAAATCACATCATCATCATCATCATTTTTATATTATTTCAGTAAAAATCAAATGCAAAAATGACTATTACAACTGGAATTATGACTCATATTGCAATTTCAATATCTGACAAAAAATGATTTTCAAAAATTTTTGTATTTACTTTTTTTATTTTTTGCATATCGTTCAGCCCCCCTTGGTGACAGCTGGCATTGGAGTGGTTCCACACAAGCTTTAAGATACTTTTTAAATAAAAATCCAAGAACAGATGAGATACAACCATAGTCTAATGTGAGCAGTTGGGGGTTAAGGGCGTTGCTCATGGGAACCACAGAGACGGGAGCAGGCGCCGCCCTTTCACTTTACCCACCCATCCTGTAGGTTCTGAGACAAGCACCCTTGCAGTCACACGGGTTGCTGCTGCTCAGCTGCACAGTTGTCATACATTCATTTACTTGTCAGGTCACATGGTGAAACGGTCAAGAATGCATCTCATATTGGATTCTTCATACGTGGCTCAGAATACTCTTTTACTGAGGCAGTAGCTGTATCTTCAGCATGTGTGTACTTCCTGTATGCAGAAGAAGCCTCTTCTGAACCGCACTGACACCAGGGAGCTGTGTTCAGCCATTTGTTTCACTGACACGCCTGAGTGCTCCGGAAAGTAGAAGAGAGGGATTCACACACCAAATATTCCCACTTAATGCTGTGTTTATGTGTGTGTGCACGTGCTTGTGTGTGTGTTGTGGTCTGTGATTGCAGCTTCATTAAACCATCTCAGGCCTAATTGCAGAGCGGTGGCGTGCTTGGCAGGCCCTGCCTGCGGTCTAAAGAAAGCACATTAAAGTGATTCATTTGTAGCTCATACACAATGACAAACAAACGCACGTACGGCCATGACCCCTGTGTTTACGTACATGCAGGCGCTCACAGGCTGAGCTCTTTAGATTTTGGACTGGGTCAGATATGTTTTCCATGAGGTCATTTCCTCCTTAATGTTATGCAGGTGAACTAAGCCTAATTAGGCGTCAAAGGTCACAGAGCTGACCCAGTGATACTGTGTGTTAAGGCTTCAATAGTTCACCTGTCCACTGTTCCACCAGCAGGGGGTACCAAACTCAAAGTGCTGGGGTGTGTCCAAACACATCACACACTTCCTTCTTCTCCTCTGCGGCTGAAGGGATGACAGCAGCTGTGTTGATGTTCTTACCGGTTAAAGCGGTTATCACTTTGATCTGTGCAAATTGCAAAATTCACTGTGTCAAGCTTTTCTTTTGTGTCCTGTGACTGTAAACTGGAGATCTTGGGCTCTGGGAAATTATGATGGAGATTTTATTGAACAGATGATTAATCCAGAAAATAAGAATCCCTGCAAAGTAATTGTTAGTTGCAGCCTCCACACAACTTAGATCCATAGATAGATAGATACTTAATTAATCCAGAGGGAAATTCAGGTATCCTGTAGCTTACAGGACACATATAAAACCCACTACACACCACATATGATAGAAACTGAAAACACAGCAATGAACAGAGTAAAAAATAGGCATAAATAATTGCATATGCAAATCTACTGCACAGCAGTAAGTGTTATAGAGATAGTGCAAAATAAATGTAATGCACATAGAAATAGAGCTGTCTCTGTGAAGCATATGTATATGTAACAGTGACATAGTGAGGCTTGACACCAGAAGAAGAAATGCTGCGTCATAAAATTGTTCGAAACTTTAATTGGAATCCGATTTATCAGACGAATCAGCTGCCATTATATCCATTAGTATATTTCTCCTGGACAGATTGTTTTCATCGTGATAGATGGGGTTATTAAACGTGGGGTTGTGTGAGGTGCTTATCTATGGTCAGTAGGTTCAGATCAGCGCGCTGCCAGTTTAGAGAAGCAGCAGGAAGCACTGGTGCAGAAGCTGAGTGATGAGCTGCTGTGGACGGGGTCAGCAGAAAAATATGTTGAAGTTTGCGCTTTATTTTGAATATTTTCATCACTATATCTGCCGTCAAGCAGCACTTTCCTTTGGAACTACATTCTTTTCAACCGTTGAACTACTGTATTCCTACGCACAGGCGCCCCCACGCTGAGCTCAGACAGCTGATCTGTGTAGTGAGGTTGCATATATTGTTTTATTGTCTTCAAAGTAATCTGTTAAGATTTGTTCTCGAGGAGTGTAATTTAGTTTAGCTAAGAAATAGCCTTGTTTACGTCACCTGTAGCACTAAGGTGTTGTCAGCTTGTCTCCACGTGGCTTACACTGTATAAATAGACAGGTAGAATATCAGACATTGTCCTGATAAAAAAAAATAAGTGCTAAGTGCAAAAAAAAATGTCTGTCCTGGTAAGAGTTATCAATACCTTTGGTCATTATGATAATAACCAAAGTGTGGGCTGCATGTGATATCAAGAACAGTCAAGCAACAGAACTTGGCATTGAATGTCTGGTCAGATTTCTAATCTCGTTTGCTTTGGTCAGAGTACATGACGTAAATCATAATTTTGCCAGTTTTTGGGTTTATTTTATGTAGTTAAAGTTCCTGTGCAGCTGCTTTATGTTAGAAAATGAAAATACCTGAAACGCAGCTAAAGTTTTTTGTAGAGATGAAGTAAATGTGTCGGAGTGATACGACGACGCAAAGTGCAGAAAGTGATTTGCTTTCCAGAGGGAAAGGAACACATGCACGCAGAGCAGTGCCACCTTCTGATATAGATACGTATATATCCTCTTAATGAAACCGCACGGTGATGATGTGATAATGATGATGATGGGAATGTTGATTGGAGCTAATGATAGCGCTGCTGGGGCAGTTCTGAGGAGCCAACATTATTAACATTTTTTAGACACATGGGCCGATTTATTCCAACATCAACATCAGATTTAGTTTTTCCTCAGTCCGATTAACCTCATCTCTTTCTCTGCTGATGTGTTTCTTTTATTCTCTCTGAATACCCTCTTACCGCTCAGCCTTTGTTTTCGGCAGTGTTACATGTTACTCATAGAGATGGGATTTTAAAATTGAAGTGTTCTTCCAATAAATGTAGAACACACACTCACAAACATGCATATATATGCACTTAAACACACAATCAGCTCTTATCACATTAAATGTCATTGTTTAACGGCATTATACTGTGTTTGAAGGCTTGAACCAGTTGGAAATTTGAATCCATTTAGTAACAGATTGAAGAAAATGTGTGAATGAGTTTATGTGGTATTAAAGGTTGTCACACCTGTACCTGTCTGTAGTACATGGGGTTTTTTTTACTGTCTTGCTCCCCCTGCAGACAATCCTAGCTACTACAATCACTCCAGTTAATACGTCATCACACCAGTATGCAAATATGAAACAATCATTGTCCTGTACTTCAATTGCCTTTCACCCTCCAGTTACCGGAGCAGCCCTTTGGCTTGTGTTCACTGTAGCTACAGAGTAAAGAGATCATATTGTGTCAAAGGCCAGAATGAGTCTTTGGGGAGTTTGTGGTATGGCATTGACCTGGCAGGTGAACATAGGTGTGTGTGTGTACGTGTGTGTGTGTGTATGTGTGTGTGTCCTTTGCTCCCACCAAGCGCCCAACTCCCCATAACAGGAAACAGCGAGGTGAGGCCAGGGTTTATGGGCTAATATACCCTCAAAGGAGCCTCTTGTTTTGAAACAGAGCTGCAGCTCTTCAGGCTTGTTTTCCATATTGGTCTGGCGTGGAACGATTTGACCCTGGCACAGGGGCAGGAAAACATGACACCGGCTGGAGCTTTGAACGCTGTGGGGACGGGCGAGGGGCTGCCAGTGCCCCCACCCCTCCTCTGGGCTAGGCAGAAACAGGTTGGGCATCCATGCCAACTGACCGCCACACTGCTCAACCTGCAGATGCTGAAAACGATCTCTAGTGCTAAGACAAAAAAATAATTTTTCTAAAACTCGTAAAACATTGTTTAGCTGTTTAGCACCATTTTAAAGCCCATCCAATTTAGTTTCAGGTCAAAATCAGAGATGGAAGTGAGAAGTGTAGAAATCTAAATTAATCAATTGGGGAAAGAAATGGTTAAAAATGGCTGTGATTGGTTTACACCTTCTTCACCACATCTCAGTCTTTATTTTGACTTGTCACAGCAGGAAAAGCTCAGGTGTAAATTATAAAATTAGTGATAGTTGAATTTCGTTATCATAGCTTACTGGGATATTTTGTTGTTAGTAACAACTGTGCTTTTCTTACTAGTGATGAGTAAATAACTGGTCAACATGTCTGTTGAAAACGGCCTGTTCAGCAAATGACTAAATACAAATGACAGCTGTGAAATGACAACTACAATGGTCTCCATGAAAACTGAGCAACCTCCATCTGCTGAGACGGGGAAAAGAGTTAGTAAGTTCATTTTGAGTTAAAATAATTTGGTTAAATCACTGTCCATAGATCCATAGATATTAAATATTTCAAGTTTCATGCTAAAGTGTTTTCTTCCAAGTACACTACCATTGTTTCCCAATCATTTCTACACTGTATTTTGCATCATAATGCAAGTTTGGACATTTTAAAATAAACCCCCCTTTTAAAACTGGAACTCAAAATTCACATAGCTGGGAGGAAAATAAAAAACATGGACGGTTCTGCTCAAGCAAGTTTCAAATTCCTTCAAATCTGCAATGATATCACAGTGAAATAAATGGCCCAACCACCCCAGAGGCAGAGACTTCGGACTTCACTAATGCTCATGCTCGTTAAACACGTTTCTTACTATTTCATACAGCAGCCATAGCTGGCTTCCTGGATACATACCCCATTTTTATTGATCTGTTTTTAACAATTAATAGAAAAGTTAGCATCTAAATGAGATGATATTGATTTGGTTTAAGGCAGAGTTATATGGCTCAGCTTCACCACTATTATCAGCCCCGTCTCCTGCAGCCCTGTTTTCACAACCATCAGTTTGTCAGGACTGTGTGTCTATCAGCTTATCCCCCCCCCCACCCCCAGTGGCCATAACTCACCTAATGTCGCTTTAATGCAACAAAATATAGCGATGAAGTCTTTGTATTTTACGGCTGGTTGTTCTCCATTTTGGAGCGTAAAGCTTCTAAGCGCAGGTTCGTTGACTTTGCTCCACGGCAGACTTGGCCCACCTGTACGGTCTCTGATGGCAGGGCCTAAAACATCACCGTCCCTGCCTGGCTCTCAGTGCAGGTTCCTGGGTGTCCTCCAACCCCTAGCTCCTCCTAAACCCCATCTCCTCTGCTCCCTGCCCTCCACCTCCACTGTTACCCCCCAGACCTGGAGAGGAAGCGTAGTGCTGGCATGCTGGCAGTGTGAGCACATATATGTGTGTGTGTGTGTGTGTGTGTGTGTGTGTGTGTGAGTGTGTATAAATGTGTGTGTGCACATATGTGAGGGGGATTGAGCGATGAATGTCATGACTGGTTCGGAATTTTCCAGAGCGCTCCAGAATGTGCGGTCGGAAAGTCTGAGCAGGGAAAAGAGACGAGGAGTAACATGGGTGAGGGGAACAAGACCTTATTGACAGGGCTCGCTCTCACACACCACACCAGCGACACACACACACACACACACACACACACACACACACACACACACACACACACACACACACACACATCGGCCCTGCGTCTGGCAAAAGCTCCTGATTCATGTGGATGTTACACCTAATGATCCCAGGCCTCAGTATTCAGCTCCAGTGTGCAGGTTTCAGGAGAGTTGTGTTCCAGCACCGTGAAAGACTTTTAGTTTTTTTTTTTTTTTTTATCCACATCACGTCCATTAATGTGTCACGGATTTAACAATGTACAGGTTTTTACTTTCCAACTGATCCCCTCAGCAGCTCAGTTTCCCCAAGAGATTTCCCCTTTCCCCTTAAAACAGCTGATGGTGTATGATACGACCGTACTGTGCAAAGGTTTTAGGCACCAAATGTAAAGTGAGGACGCTTTCTAAAACAATGGGTTTTTTTTATTTTTTTTTAATTTATCCGTTAACGTCATAGACAGTTCAGTAAACAGAAAGAACCGGAATCAAATCAGTATTTGCTGTGACTCTGTGGGGGCCGGACCACCTGCTGCAGGACTGCTTGTCTTCTGGTCTCTGAAGACAGTTCTTTATGACTGTGGCTGTGTGTGTGTGGGCTCGTTGTCCTGCTGCAGAATGAATCTGGGCCGATCAGGGACGGCACAGTGACTCACCTGCTAGAGCGCGTGTTGTTGTCCTAAACGCTTCGAGTCCCACCGGTGGTCTTTTGCTGCATGTCATCCTGTCTCTCTCTCACTGCGGCTTTATTAACAATGAACAAAAAAAAAAGCGTGAACCTGGATCGATCAGACGCCTCCCTCGTGGTGTTATGTGATAAATAAGAATCTTAACATCTGAAATGCCTAAAACTTTGCACAGTGCTGCTCATTTGGGCATGTGTTGACATAATCATTAATGTTAAGATGAAAACAAGTCACGTGGTTTACCTGCCCATCAGAAAATGGCTTAATTGCTATTGAGTCTTGAGACCATCTCAAGACCACACCCCTCATCCTAACCCTCATTTTCTGTTTTTGCTTGTCGCCACCATTTTTCATTTCTCTTTTTTTTTAAGCCACATTGTTTCAGATTTACATTTAGCTGGTGTTTTATTTTGTGTTTTATTATGATTTTTTTTTTTTTTTTTTTAAACTACAATGGCACTCAGTAGAGCGCATACCGCCGCCAAGGCCAAACATATTCTTCCACCAGATCTGGATTATTATCTGGATTGGCACCAAGTTGTACAAACTCACAGATCTCAACACCATTAATATGTTTGATTTTTTACATCAAGATCCAAATGGAATTTGACAAAAACGTTGAAAAATGCTGCACTAAAATCTGACAGGGTCTTCCCCGGCTCATGCCCCATCTCTCCACTAACTTTGGTGCAAATTGGCTCCCTAGTTTTTACGTAAACCTGTTGACAAACAACCAAACAGACAGGAAAAAAAGCCCTGGTCACGAACTGTGGCTATGTTATGTCATATAATTTTGCTATTAGACAGCAGTTATTACTGGTACCGGCCTGCCTGTGTGTTTATCTGCAATGAAGCATCGCTTTATGCTGTTCTTGGTTTGTAAAAACAAAAAAACTAACGTAAGAACAACAAAGTTTGTCTCCCAAGAGTCTGTGAATCATTTGCACTTGGTGATATCTTGAATTCACTTGAATTCACTGCCCTGACTTGGGTGGTGAATGTTATGGTAGCACTGCAGTGATTCAGTCGGAACAAGACAATCTAATCAATATGTCTGAACCACACACTTGTGTATTTTAAAATGCTATTTTATAGGTTTTATATATATATATATGTATAAGTTTTGTTGTCTTCTGTCTTTTCAGGATGGTTCCTACCTCGCTGAGTTCCTGCTCGCAAAAGGCTACGAGGTGAGAGAGAAACCGAGACTGCAGACTGAACAGCACCAACGATCTCTTCTTAGGAAGCGTAGACACACACAGGCACACACAAATGAATCCAGACACTCATGAATGCCAACATACACAGACGTACACAGAGCGACATTCCCTTGATAAGCAGCATCCAGTCACAGCAGTGCGTGGGAGCTCTGGAGGGATTGTGACGTAACGTGACAGTCCAGCCTTATGCGTGGCCTGACTCACATCTCACCCTGATAAGACCCTTTCTGTACCTCTGGCCTGTTAACCCCTCACCCTTTACCCTGAGGTCGGACCATTAACAGGGAAATAGCTGTTATTATACAGCTGTACGAGTGAGGTCACTAGCTTTCACCTGCTGTGGCATGTGTTCTCAGGAGTGGATGGATGCAGAGGTTAACAAGCTGTTTCTGACTGACTCAGGCTGCATGTGCGGGTTCCACACCACTGAAAAGCCCATACGTTCAACACACTTGCACAAACATGCATGTTGCACCAGAGCTCGTTGTTGTTTTCCTGACAGTAGCTGCATGACTTCATTTCCCTTTAGATGTGTAGCAGAAAAAACACACACACACACACACACACACACACACACACACACACACCTTCATGGCAGCCTGGTCAGAGTCACAGACAGCAGAGAGGAAGTGGACTGGATCCAGGTTGGAGATGCTGATGTGATGTGGAGTGGAGTGGGGGTCGGGTGGGTGGAAAGGGGGCCATAAGGGATGGCAGGGGCGGCGGGGGGCGGGGGGAGGAGGGGGGTGGCATTAAAGAGGAGCGCACATGCAGGCAGGAAGTGCACAGTGAATAAAGGAAGTCAGGTCAGGGCACAGCGTCCTCCCACTAATGGACTCCCCTTAGATCTGGTCCTGTTATCTTCCCTGAGCAGAGCTTCCTCACACTCTCTCTCTCACACACACACACACACACACACACACACACACACACACACACACACACAAACACACACCCCCTCTTCAGAACATGGAGTACAGATCACAGGGTGCATTAAAAACACCGTCAGCTCGAGCTATGAGACACAATATTGTTGTATCAACTGAAGAAAACATTCAGACTGGTGACAAATTAAAGGGAAAAGCTGAATAAATGAGTGGGGAAACACAATGAATACAGATGCTTCCACACAGGTGCACTGCAAGGTACAATAAAGCAATTAACCAGTCATGCTCTGTGGCAGGTATAAAAATGCTGAGCAGACACAGCTGATTCTGATTTTGTATCAAGATAGATAGGTAGATACTTTAAAAGTCATTTTTTGGTCATCTAATTGAAAGGACAGTGAATATTGACAGGAAATGCGGGAACATGACACGCAGCAAAGAGTATGACCAGCCGGGAGTCGAACCGGGGACTCGCTGCTCAGGGCATTTACCCCCACATGGTATGTGCCCTAATGATTTGGCTATCGGGTTACCCCAGGTGGATCCTTTGTCAATCCTTCGAGATTTACAGTTTATTAACTAGAAAGAATCCCGAGGAAAAATCAGATAGCAAGATGTGTCACTACAAATCAATAAAAATCAATACAAAGTTGTTCTGAGTGATCACCTTTATCCTACGATGAGACATTTCCGCCCCCCGCCATCCGCTCTCCTCCGGGACGACAATGCCGCCATCCGTAGGGCACGTAGGGGTGAATCATATACCCGGTTGAACACCTATGGGAGATTTTGGACCGACACGCTCTCCACCGCCATCATCAAAACACCAAACGAGGGAACAGTAGGAAGAAGGGTGTTCAGCCCTTCTGGCAACACATGGTGGCCCCGACACCTTACAGTCACACTTCATGTTGGGTTTTTTTTTTTTTCTTTAATTTGTCACCTGTCTGTAGGTCAAAGGTCTTTATAGAACTAGACCATAAACGTTGTTGTGTGTCAGAGTGCTGTTCCTGCACTGACTCAAGGGTCTCAGTGACCAGTGTTGTTTATTCTTTATTTGCATACTCAAACATTTGCATTTAAGTGTTTGTTTGCTTCAGCTGTGATTCTGTTCACAAGGTCGGGGGATGTAGATGTTAAAGAGGAATCCATTTTCAACATCCAACACCTTACTGAGACACTTTATGTGGGTTTTTCCTTTCCGTTGTTACCAGTCTGTAGTCTGGGTCCAAAGATCTCTTGAAGATAAGAAACATTTTAAGGATACTGTGTTTTATCTGACAACTTTTAAATCTGTTCTGAGAAAGTACTGGATTGTAAATCAGGGAAAACAAAATAAAAGTATAAAAAAAAAAAAAAATTACATTTTAAACTGAATCATTTAAGCAAAATACAGAAAACATGACAAACTGTTATCATGTATTGTGTCTAAATTCAAAGACAAAGAGTGTTTGATATGGCACAGCATTTATATCTCTCCCTCAAATGTAAAATGAGCCGTGGAAGGACAGGCCAGTGCTGTCACGAAGAGAGAAATATGACTCTGTTTTGTGTATTAAATTACCAGATTTTATGACCACATCGTCCCAGTTAAGTAGGACGTATTTGTAATATCCTTGATATCATTGGGACAGGAAAGGCTGGTTTCTTATCATCATTATGTGTGTTGTATTGGAGGTTTGACATTTACAGCTCTTTGCTTCATTTTTTCCAAGACTGAAAATTGTCCAAATGCGAACTGATGACGACCAACTGCAGACTTTGATTAAAATGAATCTGATCTTTAAAAAAAAAAAAAAACTACCACAAGGGAGAGTAACTGAAGCATAATACATTTCAGTATCGGGCAGCGTTTACTGTGAAGCTGCTGCAGGAACTGTTGAGTGCACTAGTATAAAAGAGACTGGCAGCTGTCTAAATTGTAAACTGAGGCTGTCACAGTATGAAGCCCTAACCCTTTTTTTTTTTTTTCTAATGATGCTAAAACTTGCAATGGATACTAGATGTGTTAAATCTGCTAACTAAAGTTTCTTTCATTTTGTGTGATTAATTAATTAGATCATTGTATTTTTTATATATTCTTATTATGAAGCCTAAATGTGGAATAAATCTCCTTGTGTCTTTTTCTCTCAGGTTCATGGTATTTTGCGTCGTTCCAGCTCCTTCAACACTGGTCGCATTGAGCATCTTTACCAGAACCCCCAGACACACACTGAAGGCAGTAAGTGTCAGTGCCAGTGTCATCTGCAGAAAGGGTTACAAACCTTTTTCTTTATATATTCACTATCATGTTACGAATATTAAATCAAATTTCTTTCGCTTCATTTATGTTATTATTGGTAGCGCACAGAGGTGAGAGGAACTGAGGACGTGACAGATGAGGACAACTCATGAGATGTTGTGATTTACGCTGTCAGTATATTAGACTCTCAGGACACCAGGATGTCTTTAACGATGATGAATAACCTCTTCAACAAGTTGAAATTTCTGTGGAAAGAAACTGTTTAATCACGTTGCTCTGTCTTTGTTCCAACTAATAATATAAGTTCATTCTCCAAACGTGGAAGCTGCCAATGGTTTCACATGCTGATCAGTAACCAACCAGTAACCTCTTTGCTTCGGCGTTCCTCCCCCTGCAAACCTCTAATCACCAACCTACAGACATTAAACTGTTCTATATAAGCAGCCTGTGTTTATATCCACGCTGCAGGACGTCATGTATTGAGAGCTTGGTACATTAAAACCTTCATAGGGAAAATGTATGCTGTACTAAAGTAGATAGATCATAGAAAAACATCTTCTAAGGGATTACAGTTACACTAGAGCGTAGTTGATTTATCACCTCAATCGGCCGTAAGTGAGATTATTTCAATGAGGCATCACACTTTCAGATATGCGATGCCTGAGTCTGTTCAAAGCACACAAAGAAAAATAGAGCACAGCTGCTCAGTTTTATTCTTGAGTCTGATATAAGACATAACAAGAAAAAAAATAAAAGTCATGGTTGTTGATTATGTGAAGGATCAGTAAAACATGAATTACAGCAGAAAGTTTCTTGTTTTTAGATATGAAAATGAAGATCTATGTTTGAAAGTGTTTATATTTAAGTGAGTCCCGGGGGCCGGTTTCACAAAGACATCTCACACTGGTCTGTAGTGTTGGGCCCTTCTTAATTGTGCTCATAGATCAGTCTGATATCAGTCACAAAAAATAAAGACTGACTCATTTTAAGCCAAAGTGTTTCCATGGTAACAATCATTGACACGTGCACTGACCAGTAACACCTAACAAGAAAAAACAGGAAAACGTGGCTCATATATGTGGTTTGATAACATTGTTATGGAGAGAGCAAAGAGAAAGGAAAGAGTTTTTAGCAGTTTTTTTCCAAATCAGATTTTTCTTTTTATTGTTTCACTTTTCTCTGAATTTCCAAAGTAAAACGTCCTTGTAACTGTTGAATTCTTCCTAAAAACAAACATTTCCTGCTGGAGTAAATGGAGCTCAGTGGTTGGATGTGGTTCCTCGGTCGGCCATTTTTTATTTAATTAAAAACAAAAAAAGTCTTAATTTACCCAGAATTCTTTGTACCACACTCCAATTTAAGATGGTCAAGAACTAAACCGCTTTGTGCAACGGATGAATTTAGACTGTTTGTTATATCTAAGCCACAGTCAAAATCTGTCTTTGTGAAATCGGCCTCCGATGTGCATGCGCATTAATCAGTGAGTGATTGTGCCGCTCTCTGTCAGACATGAAGCTGCATTACGGCGACCTGACTGACAGCACATGTCTGGTGAAGATCATCAACCAGGTGAAGCCGACGGAGATCTACAACCTGGGCGCTCAGAGTCACGTTAAGGTAGAGTGATCCAACCTGCCCCCATGAATCCTTAGTCAGAGTCTGTCCAACAACACACACCTCTGTTACAACCTCTCTGATAAACATTGTTAACTTTCCCTGGAAGTCCTGCACCTGTCTTTGTTTTGAAGAGCGAGACAAAGGGTAAGAGCTGATAAACGTCTTGATAACAGCGAATATGAATATGAATTCCAACAAGATGCTGTAATCACAGTGAATTTGAAACCAGACCAGAATAGTGTGAGGAAAGTTGTTTAGTCACTTCCAAAGGAAAACTGGTTTCAGCTTTATGACCTGAAGTACTTGCCCTGACAGTGCTCAGAGTTCTAGTGACGTGTGACCTGATGACAGACGTAAAGTGAGACGCTGGCAGGGTTTCCGTTTTAGATATTTATCTGGTTTGATTTATTTGCAACCCTTCACAGGAAACAATTTGTTTGTATTTTTATGTCCAAAGGCACGCTATCATCACATGATGATTTGACAGTCCTCTTTTTATTGGTGCTTTCAAGGGCGTTTTGAAAAGCCAGCAGGAGTATTTAGTTCGATCCCCATTAGCCACTGTGTTGTAACAATGGCTACTCTTCCTGGGGTCCCCTTAAATTCATAAACAATTCCTCAGTGTCAACAGATACGTCAATACACATCCGTATCATTCATACTCACAAACACCAACTCGAAACCTAACACATGCTATAGCTCTGTTTAAATTTACATTTAAATTTCATTTCTTAATAACTGAGAAAAAAACTTAACAATTCAATCCACAAAAAAAGATAAATGAAAATAAATGAGTGGGGTGAAATAGTTGCTGTATCCATTTCAATTTCAGAAAGTTTGATAAACATAAAATTCCTATAAACAAGAAAGTCATAGTGTTCCATACTATTCCTTGTGTAAGCAAATAGTCTTTTTTGTTTTTTTTAACTTTTATTTGATGATCCTTTTCATTAGAAATCATAATGACACCGGAACACCTGGTGCCCTAATGAACTTTTATTCTCCTTGCGGCTCTGGTTTGGTCTCTGCCAGCTCCCATCTCCTTCACCAGCTCCTCTCTAACTGTCTGGTTGGTGCTGGGCGGGTGGTGCTGTATCAGAGCTCGTTTGCACCTGCCGAGTTGGTGACGATTCTCTATGACAGTGGTTCCCAACCTGTGGGCCAGGGCCCATTTGTGGGCTGCGAAGGCCTGTCAAGTGGCCCGGAAAATAATTTACAAAATGGTGTGTGTGTATGTATATATATATATATATATATATATGATGTTTTTAATGTTTTAAAAACATTTAAAAAAAATCACTGTGATACGCCAATGATAGGAACTTTTATGTTGTCACCGGCCTGAGCACCTTGCTGCCGGACCATATCACATATTTGTTTGTTTTCTCAGTCTGATTGCTCGTTAAAGGTCACATCCATTGCAAAAATAAGTATGAAAATGGATAGCTGGTTAGCAACACGAAGAATTAAAATGAAAGCGAGTCAACAGACAGGTGGTGAATTGACATGTCATCTCGCCTGTCAAACAAAAAAGAAAAAATGATCTTCTCCTGCTTTCAGTTCAAACATGAATGTTTGATCGTTGTCATTAAAATAAACAGTGATCTGGAGTTTGGCCACCATACTGTTATGGGGTCGAATGTGGGTCACCAACATCTTTTAGATTTTCAAGTGGGCCGTGGTGTTGTCCCCTCGGGCGATCTCGTTCACACCACACGTTGTCATTTGGTCCGCTCTTTGATTAAAAACTATTGTCTTTTGGAGCATTGGAACTGATTACCTAGTATCTTAAAACAATGTTCAAACCTTTATAAGTTGATTTTCATAGTTAATCTTATAAAAATTGTAGCCAGTGACTTCCTGGAAAAAAAAAAAAAAAAAAGCTATAAAAATTGAGTCATGCTTTGGAAAGGCATCAGCGGTAATTTGAGGTTTTAATGCTTTGCAGTTAATGGGCTTACACATGCAAAAATGCAGCATGTCACACTGTCAGCAAACTACCTGAACTCTCCAACACTTTTTTCTCTTTCATGCTGTGTTTTTCACTACTGCATCCAAATATCCAGTAAATGAGTAAAGACTCCTCATCTACTTAAATTCCATATCTTTATTTGTCATGTCACTTTGAAACCCACCGAATGCCACTTCAGCAAACACCGTCAGCTGTGTTTGAGTGCTGGAGTCTGTACGGTCAGCGCTGACTGCTGCTGTAAACGGTTAACAGCAGATGATGTTAAAAAAAGGGACTTTCAGTTCTGGGAAGTGAGCAGCTCATGTGCGGAGGATGCTGGAGCTGATGGGACAGGAAGTAATGTTTTCTTGGATGGGTCAGTCTGTGCCACAATGTCCCTTTTGTCTCGGAGCTCCGCGGTGATCCCAGGAGATCCCTCGGCGCCACCCTCCCCCCTCCTTCAACCCCTCCAAACTGGGATCTGACACACAGTCTCCAGGCAGCACTGATCCTCCCTCGCCATGGTGGTTTGGGTGGGATATGGAGCCAAGAGCTTAGTCAGATCATAGATAATAAGGCTATTTGTAATGTGAACATGAGACACTGCTTTTCAATGGTAGCAGTTTCCTAACAAAACCCGTCCGTTTTTGGATGAGATTATTGTTATACTATCATTCAGTGTAACCCAGTTTTAGAAGCCCTGAGTAAAACAGGCAGCATGCACATCACTTGGCTACAGTATCAGTTTATGCTGAAAAGACAAATTGATTAAGAGATTACTAAACTAACAGAGAATTATAGTTATGTTAATCTGTTAATCCCTCATGAAAAAATACCAAACATTTGGTGGCACAGTAAATTTACAATAAAACTATAAAACCAAAACAATGAGCTAAAAGGGGCTAGAAGTTGGGTGAATTCTTTGCAGGGTTTTCACTGTTATAACTTATATCATATGTGTTAATTTGATTCAGTGGAGTTTTATAGTTAAAACTTTAGGGTCTGGAAATGTGAGATGGGCAGTTGTCATTGTTCTTATAGGAAAGGCAAATTTATTTGCATAGCACATTATCAGACACAGAGGTCAGTCAATGTGCTTAACAGAAATAAAAGAAGCATAAAAACAGAAGTAAAAAGCATAATAAGAAAGCAGTATAAAAACACAGGTTATAAAATAGCTAATATCTCATTTAAGTGCAAAATGAACAGATTAGATGAAGGCAGAGGAGAATAGAGCAGTTTTTAGCTTCCTTTTAAAGCCAGTTACGGTTTTGGGCAGATTTGATCTGCAGTGGGAGCTGGTTCCAGCAGGGGGCAGCATAATGGCTGAAAGACATTTCACCCTGCTTAGTTTAAACTCTGGGCACCAGTAACTGACCAGCTCCTGCAAATCTTAGAGTCCTATTAGGCTCATATTTTCTCTAAGTTAGACACAAAGTCCCTGACCCTAGCTATGTTTCTGAGATGCCAAAACTCAGATTTAGTTAAATACCGAGACTGTTAACACTGGTTGTTTTTAAGTTTTTAATGCTGTAGAATCCAGGTAGGCGCTAAGTTGCAACCTTCCTTTGTTCCCAAATAGAACTATCTCAGTCTTGTCTTTAATTAAATATAGGCTGAAGGATGAGTTGCTTAATAGAAAGATAGATTATTCAATACTGGAAACTACCATTTGATGACACTAGTATATGTAAGATGCTACATCCATGCTAAAGGCTCTGTGAGGCAGAGGTGCTTTGAGCTAAGTGCTAACATATCTTAATTTAGCATGTTAGCATGATAAAATGAGCTAATTAGCACTAAACACAAACTACAGCTGAGGGGTAATGTAAATGCCAGTTGTTTTGCAGGTATTTGATCATAAATCATAAATCAAAGTACTGGACAAATTAAAGATTTGACCTGATGAAGGTGGTGGATGAAAGTTAAAGGATCATCAAAGTTACTAAAATTCATCCTTAGAGGTACATTGATATCTCTATCCAATGTCTCTATACATTTCACGCAAAATCACAAACTGTCAATCTGATGGTGGTGCTAGAGAAAAGTCAAGGGATCAGCAAAGTCAGTAGGATTCTTCCTCTGAGGACCATGAACGCTGGTACAAAATTTAATCTCAGTCTGACCAGTAGTTGTTGAGATATTTCACCCCGGTCATGCTGCTAACGTGGCCACATAGTGGGACTAATAATCAAGAAAGGAAGAAAGACAGACGATGAGAAGCGAGTGGGAGAATGAGTGAAAAGAATGATGACTCCTCTCTCCACATCCTTTGTGGTCAGAGGCCGTGACTCTGCTCCCACCTCCCACATGGAAGATCATCCACAGGCCACACACACACTCAAGAGTGACAGAAAATCCCTCTATACCTGTACAAGGCTGTCCTGTGTTTATTTGTTTCCACACCAGTAAACCTGGCTCTGGCAGCTCCTTACCACATGCTGCCCGCTCTGAACAGCTGAGCCTGCTGGATTACTGGCAGCAGTGGTGTGGAGCAATTTCCAGTCTGTCCCACCACAGAGGGAAAAGATCACTCACACCGGCTACTCAGTTTTCTCTCTCCTCCTTGCCACCAGCCCTCTCCGTGCTGCTTTCTTACAGGGAATCCCTTCTGAGTCCAGCTTGTTCATCAGACTCATCCAGGGAGCTTGAGTTGTAGTATTGGTTTGAGACGGGGTCTGTGTGTGTGTGTGTGTGTGTGTGTGTGTGTGTGTGTGTGTGTGTGTGTGTGGGTGCTGGTTTCCGCTGTAGAGATTCAGAGAACAGAGAATCGAGTTGAGGTTATTTTGTAATGCTGCAGGGGCGGAGGTGGACAGGGAATAGTGTATGGACACTGGAGGACCAGAGAGGCAGCCAGCTGCAGTATCAAAAGCAAACAAAACAGAAGGGACTTTATGTATTTTCTTTGTGACTGTAGCAGCAGAGGAGCCGATCAGTTTGATCTTTGTGCTCAGGCATCTTTCCCCGAAGCAATATTCCAAATACGTTATGATAACCCACAGGAAACATGGCCAAAGACTTTATGAATGAGGTAGTAAAAACAGTATTTTCTTTATTAGTCTGTGGCGGATTGTTTGTTATAGTGCTTCACACTAACTCAGCTAGTGTAACCGAGGGACGGCGGTGGTTCGTAGCCAATTTGCAGCATCCCAAGAGCGTTTCTGTACTTTAAAGTTGTTGTTGGAAACTGAAGGTGGTGTCCGACACTGTGGTGGGAATTTGTCCTTACAGAAAAATCAAATGAATTTCACTTGTACAAAAATCACACCTGACCGCATGTTTGTTTTTTTTTTTGTTTTTGCACATGTGAAATGTAACATGTGAAAACATGTTAAAATCACATGTGAAATGTGTGGAACACGTGCTGGCATATGGGAAACCTGGTTGTGGAACATTTTTGTGGTGTAATATGTGAAGCCCATTTAAATTCCCATGTGAAACCCATTAAAACCAATTAAACATGTGAAACTTAGGTTCACATGTGAAGTCACAACATGTGAACTGAAACATTTCATATTTCAGTTCACCATTTCTAAAATTACCAAAGCTGAGCCATTCCTAATGTAATACACACCAACCATTTGGTTTAGAGTCTGTTGGCAGTAGTGGATGGAAGATTCTGAAAAGTTGGCAAATTTGGTCACTGGGAGAACTGTCGTTGCTGAAGTGAATTAATACTCAGAAGATCAGTCTCATTAAAAAGATGATAAACTTCTGTCTTTTGTCTTTTAAAGGTCTCATATTGTCTAAAGGACTTTTATAAATGACTGTGAGCATATTGCTATTCTTTAATGTCAGTGTTGCTGGTGTGTAGTTTGTAGCTTTTGATGACCAAAAAGAGACTGGACCGGTCAGAATCTTTATTTTTGTGTGCAGGTCTTCAAAGTGGAAACTCTAATGTGTTACTTGTTTTATATGGTGTATGTTTTGTAGGTTTTGCACTAAGTGCTAGAAATACCATATACACAAAGGCACCTGGATGGTTTTAACATCTTTGTTCTTATTAAACAATAACCTGTCCAGATGTTTCAAAAGGTAGTTTGTAATTATTCATGCATTATTTATCTTTTGACAATAATAAGAACTGAATATTTTGGAAACTGCGCTCGTGAAATATGCATGAACAACGGACCCGAATGGGGAAGCGCTCGCAGCCTGCTCACAGTAATCTGCTTCAACATGATCCCATTGTGTTCTCCAACTGAAGTGCTTCACGGGAAAGACACGAACAAAACCGCTCTGTGTGTGTGTGTGTGTGTGTGTGTGTGTGTGTGTGTGTGTGTGTGTGTGTGTGTGTGTGTGTGTGTGTGTGTGTGTGTGTGTGTGTGTGTGTGTGAGAGAGCTCTCCCACCTGCAGATGTCACATGAGACACACAGGGGGACGGGCTGAATTATTAACACACCTCGCTGATGACATTAGGAGGAGGAGGAGGGAAGATGAAGAGACAGAAGGTGGAAAGAGTTTGGGGGGGGGGGTAGATATAATGAAGATACAGTGGGGTTTCACTTCATTGTGTTTAATGGCTTTTGAGGACAAAAGTGCAGATTGCACTCAGGAGACAGACTTCCTTCATCTATATCCTGCGTTATCCATATCCGAATTCCTCCCCAAGAAGACATCATCACACCATTATCTTCTTACAGCCTCTCTCTCTCTCTCTTTCTCTCTCTCTCACTCTACCCTTTGGTCTCTCCCCCATCCGGGTTTGCAGAAGCTCCCACGCCGGAGACACACACACACACACAGGATTTAACACGCCTGTTTCCCCACAAAGCTCCGCACTGTTTGTTCGGCGTGTTGATGCGTTTATCGGCTTAAAGCGGCGCTTGTGGAGCCTGCCAGCAGTTTACTCTCATACACAGGCGGTAATACCACTACTTACTACAGTTTGCGGACATGTTATGCAATCCGTGTAGCTCATTAGTAATGTGATTCACTTGTTATGACTCGCTGTATGACATCCAGTTGTGTGTCATGTGTGGGTGAGAGGATACTGCAGTTTGTTTGGACCCAGAATTCCTGCTTAATAGCTCAACTAATTGTTGACACTTGCCAATTCTGCTCAAAAATAAATTAATTAAAAAAAACATAATGTGACTTTCCAGGAAAAATTTCCAAATTTGGGAATTTTTATTCTCAGATAAACTGAAGCATTAAATGCTCCTTTTGGAGCGGAGATTATTCATTTGAGGATGATAAAGTTGTCTAAAAAATCTGTTGGATTATGTCAATAAGCATTGTCTTGAGGATTAAAATTCATGAGAAACATTTTTTTTCAAAGGACAGCAACAATAAATCCCAGGACTTTCCTGCTTCTTAGGCCAATAAAACAGTTTAAAAGCTCATTGCATTATGTAAAAAATGCACAAAGCTCAAAACAAAACTGATCTTCTTGAGTCATGAAAAGTTACACTCCTGCTGCTTAGGCTGTTCGAAGCTTTAAAAACCGTTAGATTATATCTAGAATGCATTGTCACAAAGCTTAAAACATGACTTTTATACAACTTTTAAACATGGATTTACTGTACAGTAACAATAATTTGGTAAATTTCACTCCAACTTCTTTTTAGGCCTAATAACCCCTTTTAAAAACCAGCTATATTAGTGCAAATATGTGTTTTACTGGACTTTAATTTTATGAATGTTAAATTTTCTGGAGCATTTTTGACCTAGTTTGACATCTGAAGAGTCTGAGAAAAGACCTAAAACTGATGAAGACCGTGAGATGTGGAAAAAAAAGTGGTTTGTGGTTTTCACAGACAGTGGCAATCATTTCGAAAATGAGAGTTCTCGTAGTTCTAGGGCTGAAAAAAACCCTTTTAAAATGCACTGTCTCTTGAAACAAGACCTTTGTTCATAAAGGGCTGACACGTTAGAGAAACACGGCTTTAATATAACAGTGAGAATAATTCTGTAAACTTCAATTTTCCAGCTTCTTATGGTTAAAAAAAAAAAAACCATTGAATCTTTTTCAAAAATGCATCGTCACACATGAAAATGCTCCTTTCCTTCATGAAAAGCTGAAATTTTTGAGAAGAATGGTTTTCACAGCTGCTTCCGTGGCGTAAACCATAGAAGATTATCACAAAAGTTCATTAACACAAACAGGATTTTTCCTTCAGTTCATGAAAAGTGTTGGAGAAACCCGGCGTTCAGGAGACAGCGGTGATGGTTGTGTAAACCCCTCTAGTGAGTGATGAGCGGTCTCGTCTCTGTAACAGCCCACTGGCCCGGTTTACTCACTCTCTGATTGGTGTTTACATTACCGCCGTCCAATCAGCCGTCAGTGGCACGCTTGCAGCCGAGTGTGTATCTCGCTGCGATAAAGACTCGCCGGGAACCAAATTAGCAGCATTCCCCACTGAAGTGTGTGTTTTCTGTCTCTGAGGACTCATTAGCTGCGTGAGTGTGGTTTGTGTGTATTTAAGGTGCCATGTTTTCCATTGTTTTAAAAAAAACCAAAAAAAAAAAAAACTGCCTTTCAGGATCAGGATCCATGTGGTTTTGGCCCCCCGAAGAGATACAGTATAATCTCCGGGTCCTCGTTCGCTCATGCGTCCCGCCTATCGAATGAGCAGAAACAGGCCTGCGTTGTGTCGGTGGCCTGTTAGTCAGCGGTCACAATAGCTCCCTGACCAGGCCAATCCCTGTTTTTGAAAGGTTAGGCCTCCATACAAGGCAGCGCGCCTCATATACATGTGTCCAAAGTGAACTTTAGCTTAAGAATAGACTTTTCTGTGCCAAGAGAAACAAGTCTGCACTTTCCTCGTTCGGAGTCAGGGAATGTTTTGTGGTTGTGCTTTTGTCGGTCAGATTTGTTGCTCCACTCATGAGTCAGTTCTTTTTCTGTTTTCCAGCAAGGTTGTAACACATGGAAACATGCAGTTTGGGAAAGGAGAGGTGTGTGTGTGTGTGTGTGTGTGTGTGTGTGTGTGTGTGTGTGTGTGTGTGTGTGTGTGTGTGTGTGTGTGTGTGTGTGTGTAGGGGGGGGGCTTTTTGAGGTTTGTTAAGTAAATAGACTGAGCCAATAAATAGTCTCACAAAGCTAAATATGATTGTCTGTAAGTCTGCATCTTAAATCAAACCCCAAATATTCCACATCAACTGTCTTGTTCGTGTGACATTCAGAAACCAAAATAAACTGTGCAGATGTAGTTTCACCTGTGAGTTGTAGATGGCAGCAGTGAGCCACTGTGGACGAGTCCCCTCACTGTTCCACTCAGGACTGTCATCAAGTATTAAACTGCAGTGGGTCCCAGTCAGACCTGAGGTATCCAAAAAAAACTCGGATGGATCCAACTTTACCAATTAATTAATTAATTAATTTAACTTTACTGTCTTTTTAAAAATCAAAGCACAAAAGAGATAACAGTATTATCATAAGAAAAATTAAACAAGAGTGCTTCAATAATTAGTAAATGAACTGATTAATCAATAAATAGAACATTAATTGACACTAGGTCATCGATTAAGCAAAAATGCTAACTATTCAGTGTTTCAAGCTTCTCATATGTTTCCATTTGCCTTTATCTCTGTTTTATTTTGGGTAAATTTCATATCTAAAGGATGCATCTTCATCAAAGTAATCAGGTTTATTGAGTTTATATTTATTTAATTATTAAAACAACAAAAGAAACATACACATAAAAACACGATAAACACAGTGCAATTTTGATAACTGGGTTATCGATCATACTCATCATCATTCATCACATATCAGTATTTGTTTAAGTCTCTGTTTAAATCACTGTAATTGAATCTCTCTGGATTCTGGACTGTTGGTTTTGACAAAATAAGAAATTTAAGACTGCAGACTCCCTCTGCACTAGCTTCAGTGTCTCAGTGGTTTTGACTTTGTTTTGATGGTAGAAGCTCAGGACGAGGCCCTCTGCAGGTCAGTCTGTCACACTGCAGGTCCTCAGTGGGTAAAGAGATGAGAGGGCGACACGGTTCAGGCCTTCTGCCATTCAGCCTGCGTCTGCTCTGCAGCTTTTTCAGTCAAATCAGTAAAATGTCTGTCAGGAGTGAGATCTGAAGAAATAGTTGGATTTCAGCTGCATCACTGTTTTCCCTCATCTGCTGCATCATCTCCTCTTTCCCTCCTCCTCTAACTTTCTTCCTCCCTCTGGCTTCATGTCATTTCTTCTACCTTCACTTCAGCGATGAGTGACTGACAGTAGCCTGCAGCGTGTTTGTCATTATCACAATAAACACAAAAAGCTGGGATCGTGAGCTTAATTAGTTTGGTGTAGTTTGGGAGAAGGGAGAGCCGAGGTGAGGAGACGGTAACCAGGGATTACACTAAATATTTATGAAACTCATCAATCTTCCTGTTGCTATGTCCTCCAGGGAGACGTTTGGCAATAATAATAATAATAATAATAATAATGATCAGTTTCATACTGGATTTTCTGTAATGATTTATCTGGGGCTCTGCTGGTTTTATGATCAGTGAACAAGGCCTGTCGTGTCTGAAGAGATTCTTCACCAGCCAGATCCAAGTAATCTGGCTTTGTGTGAATGTACTGCTGCTTGACAAGGTTTTTTCTTCCTGATAATTACACCTAACCTGAAATTAAAGTCGTAACTTTTTATGGTGTTGATCTCATCATCATATCTATAAATATAAATATCTATGCCTAAATAAATACTTATGTATAAGGTTGCTGAAAGAGAGGTGTCAACTGCAACTCTTTTTTCTGATTGGAAACTTGTAGACTGAATGACAGATGCAGCCAATTTGGTTTGGTTTAACCAACGACAAAGTATGTAACAACAGCACTTCCTCATCTTTTATCATGAACTCTTTGTAATGATCTGCTGATCACATTCAGAACATTTCAGAAGTTATAATAATAAGTTCAAGCCTTGAAAAGAAGAATCACCGGTTCAGCTTATTGTTCACTTACCTCGTCAGATTGAGTGTTTTGGGATCGTTGCTTGCAGGGCTGCAACCATGAGTCAGTTAATGGGTTAGTTGAGTGACATGAAAATAATCAGCTTCTATAATTGATTTATAGTTTCATTGATTTTTCAAGCAAAAAGTGAAAAAATATCAGTTATCTTTTCCAGCCTCTTAAATGAGACGATTTGTTTGCTGTTTATCATCCGGCCCACATGCATCACATTTAGATTGGTGTTGATAGTTTCTGATGAGTCACATGGTCTCATCTCTCAGTGGTACAATAAACCACCACTAAACTTCTTGGGTTAAATGTGGCTGTTACCGGTGTAGCAAAATATATATATATGTATATATATGTGTGTGTATATATATATATATATATATGAGTAATAAACATAAGTCAAAATCAAGATACTACTAACTGTTGTCATTGAACAAAATTCAGATTATATGTTTAATTACTTTTAAACAAGTGAAGAACAAATTGAACAGATTATTCGGCACCAGTTCAATTCACTCAAAATTTGATGGCAGAGTGATCACTCTCTTTTTATTGCTTTTATAAATGATGAGCATACAAAAACACATACAACCCCCCCACCCCCCACCCACATACAAAGTAAGTAGATAAGTAAATACAATATAAATACAGCAAGTAAACAAATACAATATATTTTACAATATAATAAAGCTAGTAATGTATCTAGTTCTCAGGGTCCATCAGAGTGGGATATTTGTCCTATATAATCACATTTGCACTAAGGGTTTCTGTGGACCTCCAGCTCCTCTGCTACATATCTCAGAAAAGGTCTCCAGATATCGTTCATACTTTTACATTGAAAAACGTAATGGTTTTAAGTAGTAGTATAATCTGAAACCTCCTTTTCAGTACAGTGACCTCTAAAAAGAAACTATCATTGAGAAGATATACAAACCAAACATCTGGGCTAAGTCAGCACAGACAAGTGATCATATTAATGACTTTGTGCACACTATACCCCCGGTTTGTCTTAAACTTGACAGTGTTTGACTTTGTAAATAATCTTGAATTTATCATCAAGATCGATAAACTTCTTTTTTCTGTTTCATTTTGTTCTTATTTTTTATTTGGATCCTGGTATTGACTGGTCTATGAGGGATTTGTATTCTTTCTAGTCTGCTCTTTCCGTTTGTGTGTAAAATACAGAGATGAATTGCTTAATAAATGGAAAGTAAATGTATGAAATATGATTTAACAAAGTGCGATATAATACGCAGCTCTACAGTTGTGTTTTGCAGCTTGTGGTAACTTTTTTGGCGACTGTTGCTACTAAAGTTGGATTTTTGAATAAAGAAAATCCAACACTTTAACTGAAAAGCCAGGAGAGATATTTCCCACACCTTCAGGCTGCATATATATATTTTTATATATATATATATATATATATAATGAGCACATTTGTCATCGTTAAACTGAGTAGTGCGTATGATTTAGATATTCTCTGCTGCCCTTTTTTTTACAGTCATTCGCTGCAGGGTGTGGTTTTGGTATTGACATTGTGGCTTCACTGATCTTCTCATGCCTAAGCTGCAGCCGTAACGTCGAGGCAACTGCACCCAGAAGTAACATATCTACAGTTTATGTTGCATGAAAGGTTTAATGCACACGCAGCTGTGTGCGGCTATGCGAATGGACATTTGTTCTAACTTCACCATGGTGTTTCCAGGAAAGGTGGTGTCTTCAAATCGCACCTGTGACACAAAACAGCCAAAACAACTTCACACAAAGACACAGATATGGCTGTATTTCTCTTTAGCGTGCATACATAGTGGTGTTTACATAGACATTATATCATGTGTACAAAGGGATTCGTGCAAGCAGACTCACTGAATATACATACCCACAAGCAGAAAGGCTTAGTGAAGATGTATGAAAAGATCTGTGGATTTATTTGCTCTGTTTTCACTTGTTTGTTTCAAGCGGTGGCTGCCAAACTGCACCTAGACTTTATTATTGCACCAGGAGGAAAATCAGTCATCATATCTCCATCTCCGTCTAATTACACCCTATCCTCAAACACCCACTCCGGCTGTGACACAGTGAAAAGATGCAGCCTCATTCAGACCCTCCATAAGTGACATAAGCTCATTACTCACAGTAAACACTGTTGCTAATCTGTGAACACAAGTCCTGACTGCTGCTGCCCACTCTCTGCCGTGTGCTCACACCCTCGTGGATACAACACACACACACCAACACTTCCCCCTGCTAATGGCCTGTTTGTGTAATCCTGCAGTTTTGTTTGGATCTCAGTTGTACACCTCATCCAATCTATTGTTCCTAACTGTTCCAAAATGAAAAGGATGATGTCCAACAATTCATGGATGAAAGGCAGGGCACCCGAAAAAAAAAAAGAGGCAGCATAATGGTTATTTCACAATCTGTAAATTCCCTTTTAAGAGTGTCACAATCTGTAAACGTTTCAAAAGGCACTGTTCTCTTTATTATTTTGGCTCAGACTGCATGTGGGTGTGCTCCTTGTTCTCCGCATATGAACAGGTTTCTGTTGGGTAATTTGAGGATTGCAATCTATTCACTAAATCCTGCTGTAATCAGCTATGATCTCATTTGTTTGGATCACATCGTGGAGGGATGATCGGGGAACAAAAACAAGGAGACGAGAGACAGAGTTTGAATCAGGCTCAAGAGGATGAATTATGAGTGTAGATACTAATCTAGATGAGTCTAATTGTTTTAGTCTCTAATTGACTTAATGAAGATGTTTTTATACACAGTGTTGAGTTTTTTTTTTGTGTGCAGCTGCTTTGTGCATGTTGGCTGTTGCCTTAGCCTGTGTGTTTTAATTGAAGCTTTAAATCAGGCTGTCATACCTGTATAGAGGGTTGGGCCACTCTTCCCTTGTCTCCTGTCAGCCAAACAAACAGGCCTTTATTCTCGGAGAGAGAGAGCGGGATATTTAGGTACAATAACCAGCGAGCACAGCTGCTCAGTGAACTATTCATCAATGTCTTTTTAGATCACCTTATTTTGCCTCCAAGGGGCATGTGCTGGCTTTATTTTTGGGCAGTTTGTACAACTCAAACTTTTTCAATCATATCATAAACGACCACCACCTCCAACTGAACAGTCATCACAGATATTTCCTACTGAGTCAGGGTGTGTGTTTGGACATCTGATCATCACCATCCTTTCAATTTTTCTGGCCGTCAACAAACTGGAAAGAATTTTCCAATCAAATTCTCCCATGAATCACTGACAGTGCTCCACAGAAGACAGTATTCACGTTCAGAAAGAACATTTTGTGGCTCAGTTAAGCACAAATAATAGAAAAAACCATAGAAGGCTAATGCTAATTATGAATTTAGCTTTCTCATATTTTGTTTTCTATAACTTCTATAACCAACATTAATAACATCTTTGCCCTTCTGACACTAGAACATCTGGGCTTTTAAAGGAGCTATTTGTAAGTTTTGCTAATGCCAGTATTAGCATTAGCAGCTTGCCAAGAGCAAGCAAGGTATGGGAAAGTGACAAGACGGTGTAGCCAGGCTGGGGCTAGCTGGTTAGCATACTAACTTCAGTAGAAGCTAGACAGAAGAAGAAAAGAAGTGATAGTAGAAGTAAAGCAAGACGTTTGCTTTTCAGCTCTGAAGACAGCGCTTGGTGCGAAAAGACTGAAGTTTGATGCTTAACTCGTAATTTTCGAGACTTCTAGACCAGTAAGTAAACAGCTGTTAATGCTAATGTTGGCTATGTAGCGAGAACAAAACTTACAAATAGCTTGTTTAACCACATTAAATTACTACAACTCTTGATCAGTAATTATAGTGTTTTTAACGAAAAAAAGACATTATAAAATACATGATGAATACACTACATGGCCAAAAGAATGTAGACACCTGCAAAAACTATGTGAACTCCCAAATGTGGTAGATGACTAGCTTCCACTCTTCTGGTGTCGGATTTGGATTTTCTCTCTGAGGTCAGTCCGACAATGGCGCACAATGACGGTAGTGACTTGTAAGCATGGACGCCATCCAATCAAGACAGGTGCATAATTACAGAGTTGGTGGTGTGAGAGTTTAAAATACTGCATATTGACAATATGACAAAATATTGATTAAATTGTTGGTTTAATTACATTGAACGGCAGAGTTTGGCTGACATGAGGCATCCAAGTTTGCTTGGTTTTCAGCCACTTTCATAGTGCACCAGTCAGATATATTGAAACTGACAGAAAATTCTGACTTTTCCTGTCGTAACTATGACTTTAATTGGAACAAGAATGTTATTTACAAGTTGTAAACTCACAATTACAATAACTCCGACTTCAGACCGGGTTCGCAGTCGATGTTCAAGTTCATCCCGAAGGTGTTGGATGAGGTTGAGGTCAGAGGTCTGTGCAGGCTGCTCAAGTTCCCCCACACCAAACTGAGAAAACCAACTCTTTGCGGACTTGGCTTTGTGCACGGGGGCATTGTCATGTTGAAACAGTCGAGGAATTTCTCCCCAGCTGATGCCACAAACTTGGACGCACACTATTGTCTGAAATATCACTGCATGCCATAGCATTAAGGTTTTCCTTACTTGGAACTGATGGGCTTTGGCCAAACCATGAAAAACAGCCCCAAAACCAAAAGTGAACACAAGTATGTAGCCAAGGATGTCCACATACTTCTGGCCATAAAGTGCTCATAGGTATTCAGAATGAAAAATAAATAGTGATTTAAGATGTTTATTACATGGCTCTCACACTGGTGCCTTCTGTCTAGCAGTTTCGCTGCTGCTCGCTGTTTGAATGGCAAATAGAAAAAAATGATCATTAATCAAACTATCAGCACTTGTTCATTGTTTTCTCGTTGCCTTCCTGCCTCGTTGTTTTGCTTTTCACTTTTTCCATCTTAGCTACGGTGGAAAATTTCGATATTCTTTGTTCAAATGGACGTCTTTAAGTATCTCCGGTTCTTTCAAAGGTCTTTAAAAGTGTGTGTTGGTAATTAAGTTTAGTTTGCATGAACTTTAAAATGTTGTTTTCAGACACTTCATATGAGGTTGAGGTTCAAAAGGTGCCTGTACATGCTTCACTCCTTTTTTTAAGCCGTTCAGTGGGTTGAATCACGGTCACACACTCTGAGTGCCTGTTGAGAGAGTTACTCGCCTTCACAAAGGGAAGACTGGTGAGAAATTAGTTTTTATCACCACTGTCTTTGTCACACTCTATGCCTAAAAACCTGATTCCTCGCCACTCCTCGCCCTTGGGCTGCTGTAGGTTGTAGTTAAGGTCATGATTACTCCTCATTATCATCATTAACACGGGCATCAACAGCCGCGGTGAGAAGCGTCTCCGGCAGTGTGAGAAGCCTGGTTGTAAAGTGTGATAAATGGCCCTCTGCGCTGCTATTCGGGAACGTTGATTCTGACAATGGGAAGAATGGTTTTCAGGTTTCCGTGGTACCATCAATCATCGGCGCTGGCGTCTGGCGGGGTAGACGGGGTGAGGCTGATGGACATGTGAGGCAGATGAAAGCTGAACCATCAGGACGATGTGAATTTCCAGCTGTTGACTTAAAGCTTGCAACCCCTCGACCCCCCCCCCCTCCACCTCTGAGCTCATCCTGCCGACACATTTCTATATTTGTTTTTGTTTGAAATTCAACCTGGTTTCATCATCATTATCACATACATCAGCCAGAGGTGGAGTAATCATTTAACAAAAAGAGAAACTACACGGAGGTTATTTGTAAGGCTGTAGCTAATAATTATTATTTTTTTTTAAAAATGATTTTACCTCTTGATTATTTTTTCAAATAATTGCAGTTGGGTCCGGCCCCCGATACTGGATTTTTGAGGCCAGTACTGATTGTGAAGAGGCCGATATTCACTTTTTAACAAAATTTTTTTAATGGATAAACTTATCCATGCTTTTATTTCCTCTCTCCTTGACTGCTGTAACTCTGTGTACACCTGTCTCAGTCAGAAATCAACCCACCGCCTACACTCAGTTCAGAATGCTTCAGCTCGGCTCCAAACAATGTGGTCACATCACCCCGGTCCCAGCATCTCTACACTGGCTGCCCGTTTATTTTAGGATTGATTTTTAAAATTCTTTTATTACTTTTAAGGCCAGGTTTGCGCCGGCCCCTCCCTATATTTCTGAGCTTTTTATCCCCCTCTGAGCCAGGACACAGTCTCTCTGATCCTCTGGTCATTCCAAGGTCTAGGTTGAAAACCAAAGGAGAGGGGCCGTTTGCTGTCAGGGCCCTAAACTGTGGAACACCCTCCTCTTCCCCGTCTTATCCTCTTCACTTCTTAAGACACATTTCTAATTTCATTTACATTTCACTTTGACTTGTCTGAATGTTTTATATTTGACTCATGCGAAACACTTTGTTACTTGTATTAAAAAGTGCTATACAAATAAAGTATTATAATTGTTATATATGTCAGCTGACTAATCGATTAACTCACCAGTCGTTTCAGCTCTTGATGTCTTGGGACGCTGCGTCAGGGAGTTGCAGAAAAACATTTTGAAGTCAAAAACTTGCGAGTTGTTTTCTTTAGGATGAGACCGTGGTGAGCTCCTTTTTCAGGCGTGTAAGTTGCTTTGGAAAGTTTGCTCCTAGCAGATAGCGTGTCGTAGACATGCTACTGCCGCTAGTGACCCTGAGATATAAGTGATATCTGTGTGTGTGTGTGTGTGTGCACGCACTTGTGTTTGTGTGTGTGTGTGTGTGTGCACTTGTGTTTGTGTTTTGCTAAATGTATCAGTGACTGTGTATGTGTGTGTGTGTGTGTGTGTGCACGCGCACAGCCTCAGGATGTCTTGTGCATCAGTTTGGATCCCTACTTGTGTGTGATTGGACATGCATGTGTGATGCTGATGATGATGAAGATGATGGGGGAGGGTTGGGTGAGTGGGTGATGATAAGTGCCTTCTTCTCACAGAGAGCCGAACATGATTAGTCAGAGGACAATCTCTGTGTGATAGCGTGTGTGTGTGTGTGTGTGCGCGCAGTGTGGGCAAACTCCAAAGAAAACACCCTACTGTTTTCTTTGCTGCTCTCAGCTCTCCACACACAGTTACACACTCGCACACAAAACGATTACTGAGAATTAAGCAAGAAATGACACGGGGAAGAGTGGGTGTTTGTGTTTTTTTTGGGGGTTTTTTTTTTCTGTGTGTGTGTGTGTGAACGTGCACCACATGTGTGTCTGCGCACAAATACATCTCTCCCCTGTGTTTGGGTTTTTCTCTTCCTCTCTCTCTCTCTCTCTCTCTCTCTCTCTGCTGTAGGTGAACTCCTCACATTCGGGGTGTCAGGGTGTAGCCGTCGCTTGAGGGTCCGCTGACGTTCCCCCCCAAGCATTCCTTCCCCCAATTATGAACATAATGACGGGAAAAAAGCCATAGACACACAAACACTGGCCAGGGCAGTATTCACACTTTCCCCTGACCGGCCAGTCATTCTGACAGTGATGACCATTACACACACACTAACACACACACTAACACATACACACACTCACACACACACAGCCACCTGGGATTTTGATCTTCCCATGCTAAATCTTTCCTACGTCCCCGTGCCACTGGTATGGTAATATCTGCTCTGGCTCGGTAACCTAAGCTGGGAGTGTTTACACATGTGTGGCCGGCGCAGGCCACCACCACAGCTAAACGTTTACAATAATAGTCTCCAAGTGATGCCTGTTGTAATAAAAGTCAAGCGTCTCACCCCGGCTGCAGCAAAACCAATCTGTCGTGCTGATCTTATTATAGTCAAATTAAAGTGTCGTGCCTCGGGCTGCGAGGCCGTAAACTGTGGAACTTGAATAGAAGCGCACTCCTGCTCGCCAGAACCTCAGCCGCCGCCGCCGCCGCCACTATCATACACAGGTGTTAAACACAGACAGTTCAGCGTGTGGAGAATACACCGAACTTGTCTCTCATTGCGTGTTAACTGCTTAATAGTCACTTTGTTGTTTTGTGTGTTGATGTGCAAACCGAGTGTGAGTGTGTGGTGACGTATGGAGCCGGGTTTGTTTGAAACTTGTTGATTCTGTCGATTCATGTTTTTTTTTTTTTCCATTTAACAAAATAAGTCAGAGTCCTCAAATGTTAAATATCGTCCAAGAACTGCATATGAAATACAATCTGAAATTGTCTGAATTTATATTTAAATCAGAAACTGAATCTAATTAAAAAGTAAATAAACAAGATTAAGAATTAGACTCTTGATGGTATTTGAGAGTTTCTGAATCTGGAAGTTTTATTTTAAAGAAAATTTTGCTTGGTACCAAAAAAGGGAGAGATGTCGGTTGATTGTAATTTAATGTCATGACTCAATTTTCATAGTTTCAATATTAAAATATCTTCAGTAAAAATATTATTTTAAGTTAAAAGATATTCTCATGAAATATACATATATATATTTTTTAACCAGCTGTAACAGATCAGTTCAGTTAGTTCAGCTTTTTCTTTTACTCCTGACAAAAATAATACTTCTTTAATTTCTTCCACTGGAAATGTTTACTCAGAATTATTTTTTATTCTTCATTAATTATCTATTTAATCATTTAACCCACGAAGCATCTTAAATGATGAAAAAGCTCATCACATTTCTGAAATTCTTAAAATAGCTTTTATAATCTAACAGCCCAAAAACTCAAAGATATTTCTCTTCACATTTGACAGTCTTGTAAAAATAAATGTTTATTATCATTAAAATATTTCTCCCATCTCTTCTTAATTCAATTATTTGGTTCAGTTTGTTTAAGGCCCAAATTTAAGTTAGTTTAAATTTGAAGTTAACAGAGTTTAACAAAGTTTTTCATCTTATTTGAAGACTGTTACACACTTCAGAAAAATGCTTTAGTATTTACAGCAGTGGTCAGAATAACAGGAAGCTTATTTACTTAAATAATAATAGGATTCAGCTATCAGGGAGCAAACACGCATATTTAACTTTATAGGCCACTGAATATAGAAATATTCTGATCCTGCACAGCTGGTGATGCCTTCTGCTGCAGAACAGTTTTGGAGTCTGTTGCAGCGTCTTTTTGTTGCTCTGGATTTTGTCTTAACTTGCATTGTTTTGGCAGCCAAGGCCTCAGAGAGCGAGCGAGGGAACGTCTCAGAGCCAGATGTCTCTCTCTCTCTTTCTCTCTCTCTCTCTCTTTCTCTCTCTGTCTCTGTGACATGTCTCCATTCAGTGTGTCTGGACCCTGCTCAGGTTTAAGAGATACAAAGGCATTACCAGAGTGTCAGTCAGCACCTCACTGCCCTGGGGAGGGACCCAACAACACACACATACAGTATATATACACACACACACAGGGTTAGCCATGGGTAACTGTATTGTTGCAGGCTTTTTTTTTATGGTAGGACTTGGTTCTTTTCTCATTTATTGACTCTGACTTGTGGGTTAAGGAAGAAAATACGACACATCATAACCACATGTGAAATCTCAACGCTACTGTTCCTTATTTCTGCAGATTTATGGATCCCACTCTGGATGTTAGCGTAGTTGCTGTAATTTTAAAGTGTGCTCTAAGTTGAAGTCTTGTTGTACTCAACATGAATTAGCACCGTGACACAGACTCTCTCATTATAAAAAGAAATGAATATCACCAGCCACCGTTGGATTTTGAAAGTTATCTCACTGTTGTTAATGTAGGCTGGGGTTTCAGGGAAGGATTATATCTTATGTGCAGAGTCATACAATGAATGAAAGTGTGTGAAATAATATTGAGAGTAGTCAGATATTTAAGAAATTAAAGATTTTTGTACCTAAAACCAAAGTGCAAAGGAGCAAACTTAATGACAGACACTAATCCCTTAACTAAATAATATAACATAAATATTAGCAGCTCTATTTGATCAAAGAGTAGATGCAGATTAGTTTATAAAGAGCTTTAGCACACAACAGTTGTTTTAGGGTTTGTAATAAAAACTGAAACTGTCCTGAAAAAGCCTCTGAGTTAGTGGAAATGAAGAAGAAAAAAACAGACAAAACAGTGGGAGCAGAAAAAAAAAAAAAAATCAGACTAATCACCAGTTGGAGAAAAGAGGATTCAGGTGACATCTCTCTCTGAGACTAATGCAAGCCTGAGTCCCAGCAGTGCAGTGATTGCCGCTGTATTTTCTTTGTATTTAAACAGTCTCCGAAACACAAATATTAAGTAGGTAGCTCCTGTCATGAAATACCTGACCGGCTTGTGGTACTTGTTGGTCCCTATCGCTGAAACAGATCAAAGGTGCACTACCTTTGATCTGTTTCAGTGATAGGGGACGCAACAAGTTCCATTTATCCATTTATCTGGAGTGAAGTGAAGTCAGCCATGTCATTTTTCTTTCCTTTCAATTTCATTATAAATAGTCATATGTATGTCTACAACACATGTTGCAGCCCTGTTCATTGCGTTGTCTATGCCAAGAAGTTCTTAGATTTTTAATCTCAATGAGACTTGTCATTGTATAATAATGGTTAAATAAATAAAGTGCTGGAGTAACTCGACATCAGATCAGTCTGTTTAAGACTACAGGACTATTTTAAATGATGTTTGTCCGGGACAATAAAGTTCAATTAGGTTCAAAAGGCCTTTTTTCCTCATGATCCACTCTTACCTTCTGTCCAGTTTAATTGCATAATACACTGTTCCACACAAGCAACATTTTATTTTCTCCTTTCACTTCACCCGTGTGAAACCTCCCTCATTAAGTGTAATTGTGTGTAATAGTTTTATCTGCCAAGACATTTGAAGAATCCGGCATGTTGTCGTACCTCAGGCGGTGACCCTATGGGAAAGCACGGCGGCGGTACGCGTCAACTGTCTGAACATGAACCGTCGTTCCGTATTCTGACGTTTGCAGACATTTTTTTTCCACAGGCGGCAGCGGCGGCGGTAAAAAAAAAAAAAAAAAAAAAAAAAAAAAAAAAAGCTATAACAACCATCAGCTTCAATGAGCTGGTGATTAGCCTGCGAGGAGCAGCTGCCAGGGCCTGACTTGGCAGAGCACCAAGGAGTGTCATTGTGGTATTTTGTTGTTTGCTTACAAGTATAATCGCACTGTGAGATTGTCACAGACACAATAGCAGCTCTCATTTCTTCATATGTGCGTCTGTTGACACCTACCGTCAGATTGAGATGATCCATGATGGCGACGTGATGGGCAGGTCTCGGCAGAATTCCTCAAGTGGCAGTTACAATTGCAATGGACGCTTCCCACAACAACACTGTGTCTGAGAGGAAGAGCCTTGAATCATTTGGCTTAATATCTTAACTTAGAAATATCATTCTTATTTAGTGATGAGTTCCTGTGATAGCTACTCATATAATTCAGATTCCCTCCAAAATATTTAAGTCTCACTCTAGTGTGAGACGTTCAACTTCCCCCTTGGTTGGTTTCCAAGTGGCAATGACAAAACTCCTTTGAAAAACGAATGAAAACACACCAGCTTCTTCTGTGCCCAGTCCCTCCCCCCACCCCCCGCCCACCCCACCCTATCTCGCCCAGACAGGAAGTCAACACCGGGTTCTGAATATGTGAATATGCAGATGAAGTGTAAGGTATCACTGCAGAGGAAGAGATTTCATATGCAAGCCTTTGAATGGGTCTCTGTGAGCCGGCGTCGGTATCCGCTCTCACGCGGTAAACGGGTAAGGTGACCCGGGCCTGGACGGTTTGTGGTCAGCAATCGCCGGGAAGGCGGAGGTCCGGGGAGGACTGAGTTTTTTTTTTTTTTTTTTTTTTTTTGATGCTCTGGCTGCTGTGGTGGAGGAGCGGAGCAGAGGTGAGGACAGAGAACTCTGTGAGTAGATAAACAAGGGCGACACCAGATAGGAGTGTGGACTCGTGCCTGCATGAACCGGCAGTTGTGCACTCAGTGATCTGGTTTGGACCACTCAGTTGGATCACACCGTACACTGGAGAAATGCCCCCCCCCCCAATGTCGGGCAGCACTTTAAAGATTTTTAAAATGACTTTTCAGGATGGTTAATGTGGTATACATCCAAATTACTTTAATATGTCAGTGTGACTTCTTTAAATATGACACAGCAGGTTAACCCCCACGAACTTCTCGGTGCTGCCAACCCACGACGTGCTGCTCAAAATAATAACCACAAAGCAAACATACACTGTGATCCATCAACCCGTGTCGCTTCCTGATCTGAATCAGTTCCTGAATCCTCAACCCTCAAACCTCAAGCCTCAACAGTCGGCTCACTTCTTCAATATGTGACATTTGTTGTGTCAGTCATCAGAATCACAGTCATATCATATGTGTAATATGGATTCTTCTGACATTAGTTGCTGCAGTCTCTCTTTCAGGCGAGGCGGAGACAGCCCTCATTATAATAGGTCGCAGGAAACTACATACATACAGTACTACATGGTCAGATTCACCAGAAGAGAAAGTAATGAATGTTGTTTGACTGATCTGGAGTCCAAGTCAAGTCTAAAGTCATTTTAGGTGGTAGCTGGACGTTCTGTACAACAGCTGGGAAAAGATTTCACAGTGTTGGTTGAAGGATAAACACTTTGTACACCTCCGCTGATTATTTTAAAGCCACTTTGTGTTGATTTGTTTTTAATGGGATACACACCAGGACCTGTGTGCTACCTTTAAATGATGTCTTTTATTTCAAGCAGCCTGTTTATGTATTTATCTGTAGTTTGAGAGTCGGCCTCTTTCTCTCTCTCTCAGAGTAGTCCCTGCTGGAGTGTGTGTGAACATGGTGATGTTTTCTGCAGCAAACAGCTGGATAGCCAGAGGTTGCGCTTGTGGTTTAGCCAGGTTGCTGCTGGATCGTGGGATAGTTCGGGTCAGCGGACTTTCTTCCTACACGTTCTCCTGAGGTCTGATCAGGATCTGTCCATCAGCCTCCGTCATCTTTCCACGTCAGATCCACTCTCAGATTTTAGTCACATCATTTATTTCACCGCAGTTTTAACCTGATACGTGATGTTTCACTGCTCAGTTTCGAGCAGAATATTCCACCAGCGTCTTCTTCCCCTTCAGGGATCCGATTGCAGTTGCTCAGTATGTCCCTCCCTGGAAATATCCCTGCTACATGTTTCTTTGACATTGTCTTTCCGCTGTGGTGGGGTAAGTAGTGGAAGATAAAGGAAAGCCACTCCGCTGCCCTGCGTGGCAGAGACGCAGCCTTTCCATTGATATTCCAAACTTCCAACAGAGCATTTCCCCTTCCCGAAAACCCTTCCCTGCCACAGGCCTCCTTCAAAGACCGGCCACTCCACAACGGTCCGACCCGACATGCCGACCCCTGCTCCGATGTTCCCTCCCCGGTGAGAGAGGCGGGTGGAGCCGGGCTGGACTTGAACCCAGGCAATTGTCTTCAGCTAACCTCTGTGTGTGTGTGTGTTTGTGTGTGTGTAAAAAGTGTGAATCATGAGTTTCTGCTGATGATATGTTGATGGTATTTAAGGTCATGTGACACAGACAGTAAGAATCCTGCAGTGATGATCTAAACACTGAGGGCCACACAATGGGACACAGTCATTGTTAAAGTAATGATACATGAGTAATATTCAGGGCAGCTGCTTTGGAAAATTTTATGTTCAGGTCAGATGAGTGTCGACAGAAAAGAACAAAATACAGTGTAGGTAACAATATCGGAGATTAATATTATTTATGAGAAAGAAAAAAAAAATCAAAACAGCAACAATAAAAACAAGAATTTAAGCCAAGAAAAAAAGGATACATGATCATCATTTTCTGTTGCCTGGCAGCACAATAAGAGGCTCTGAGCAATATACGTATAATCTGAATAAGACAGAATAAGAAGGAAAAGATATAGAATTAGAAGATATAGAATGAGATTGGGATACATTAGAGAAATAGACAAAATGTCTGACCTCTCTTATAATTAGTGGCGAACACTACGGCGACTGGCCGCATAGTCATCCACCCTTGTTGGTGAGGGTCTGTGTGAAATATGTGGCTGTGCAGACTGTACGCATAACAAGTGAACTGACTAAGCATGCTCCAGATAATAAAATGCATTCTTGTTTTGAAGAGAGGCTGTATGAGGAAATCTGTCGTTAACTCACATTTATCTTTCTTCATCACGGCATCACTTTTACGCCTGGCGTCCACCCGACTCCGGAGTTTTTCCAGCATCTAAAACAGAGACTTCTGGAAAACTCCACTTAACATGTTTTAGTTTTAAAACTCCAGGGTTGTGTTGTAGTCTGGACGACAGAAACAGAGACCTTTGGAAATGATGATGTAGACTCCCAGGGTCTCTCCTGATTGGGTCTTGACTACGAGTAGTGAATACAACATGGAGGAAGAATTACAAGCGTTACTGACCTTGTTGTCTTTGCTAGCAGCTGTTGTTCAGTTAAATTTTGTATTTTAACGCTATAACTGCCTCTGCTCTTTCTTGTCGTAGTATTTTGTGCGGCTAATCACCTGCAGAGTGGACGATCTGCTTCCTGATTGCACCGGCTCGCGCATTCTCACTGAACGTGAATGGTCATGTGATGTGATGCGTTTGTGTGGACGGAGATCATTTCTGATACGGAGCTAAAGCGCTCGTCTGGAGGGAGATCATTTTTGTTTAAAATGCCGTTTTAAAATGAAAACGTAGTAGTGTGGACGTGGCCTGAAACAATACAAAGAGCCAAATGGTGTTGAACTCCTGTCAAGAAAAATTTCACAGATGCTTGAGAGAAATGAATTTCTTTCTTCTACTTCTTGATTTTTACAGCAGTTGGCAAACAATAATGTGTTGCTTTACCGCCTCCAACTGGAACGGGGTCTTTTTTGTAAGACGATGAAAGTAAAATAAGGAGCCCTGTCTGTTTGCTACCTTCGTCCCTCATCACTTGTAAGTTGTTTGCCCCGTTAGGGAGCTTAAAAAAATAATAAAGTGGTTCCTGATTAGACCAGAAGGATGACATATTTACTCTTGCCTCATCTTTTACTAAGAAAGAAGTTGTAAAGCTAAAGGCAGTGGAAACATTTTTGGAGGAATGTGCAGTAGAATGAAGTCATCATCCAGCAGGGTGGTCACTGTTTCATGTGCATTTGTCTACGTATTGTTACTCAGTTGGAGTCAACAACACTGCAGCCTCGTCACACCAGTGTCAAACCCATCGGCTATCTGGAGCCATTGTAATAGAGATAGATGACAGAGATTAAATTCCCATCACGGCTGAGGCTCTGCAACACGTACTCCCATTAAGCACGCCGTGATATCTCTTCCCAATAAGGACAGCCTAACATGCCATCATCTCAAGATTGATGGCTGGTATTAATGTGGATTACTGGCTGTGTGTATGCGTGTTTGTTTATAAGTGCGAGGTTAATTTTGGCCTTTATGCAAGCACTCCTGTAATATCCGTAAGCCTGTTGCACACTCCACAAACATGGCAGGTAATAGGGTCATATATGACTATAATGCAAGTTATCTGTGTGTGTGTGCGTGTGCGTGCGTGTGCGTGTGCGTGCGCACTCTGTGTCAAGATTGTGATTGATCAACCTTCTTCCCTTAACTGAGCTGCATACTTTGTGTGTTCAAACAGAGCAGAGTGGACTTGGCTGGTGCTCATATGAAAATATGAGGTTGTTTGCTGATTTATGAGCTTGAGTGAGAGCCAGATATTTCTTAATACACGTATAATAGTTTAACAGCAGACTCTAATAACAATGCAGTGCCATGCAAGTTGTTCACTCCTTCTTTGTCAACCCCTGAAATTAGCAAAACAAATTTTTTTTCCCCTTTTCTCCAGCACCATTTAGAGTATTTTGAGAATGCATGGGTATGGAGAGGGAAGAATAAAAGGGGTGGGTGTTGTGTGGAGGAGGACAGAGACAGGAACGGGGGGGGGGGGGGGGGGGTATGGTGAAAGACGCGTAGGAAGGGGAAGAGATAAGAAAGTGCTAATGTCTCTAATCCACTCCAGATGAAAGCTGTTGGGGTGAGGGGGGTGGGTTGAGAAAAGGATGGAAAAGGTTGGCCACCCCCGCATCATCACACCTTCTTCCTCGCGCTGTCAGATGAACCATCACCATAGAAATGGAGGGAGCAACATACGCATACACCTATCTGACTGTGGCAAAGGTGTTGTGATACAGTTGGGTTTGCCCGGCCCTCGTCTTGTTGTTCTGCTGTCTTTGTTTTAGCAGTGCGCCAGCGCAGGGTGGCTCCACAGGTTTCTATAGCATCACCAGACCTCATCTCCATCACGGACCAGAGAGATAGTGACGTAAAAAAACTGATTTATTAAGACTTTTATGTCAGAGGACATTACCAGGCTGTGCAGGGAGAGACACAGTTTTTGTTGTTCAGCTATGAAAACTGATTTAGAGTTAAAGAGAAAGCGACTGAGCCCCTGGCTGCAGCAATGAGAAGTGAAGCAGACAGCAGAGGAGGCCAAACCTACAAATTATCCTTGTATGCAGATGATTTAATTCTGTATCTTTCTCAAGATGATATTTCTATCCCTAAAGCCTGAGACATAATCACTAGTGTTGAAGAAATGTCAGGGTATAAAATCAAACTGTGAGAGAGCCCAGTGTTTCCAGTTCACAGTGAGGCAATGCTGCATGGACCTTGACCGGTTTGGTATTTAAAATAGCTCAAAACACCTTTACCTGGAGGTCTCTGTTGAAACATTTATTTAAATACAATCTTCAGTGTTTTGAAAAGCTGAACTTGTTTTTATTATTTTAAAGAACTAGATAAAATCATCTCATCTGTTATCTGGAACAAATCCATCCCAAACATTAGGAAATCATACCTGGAGAGACAGAAGGCATTATTGCCAAACTTTTTACTCTATTATTAGGCTTCCAATATTCCAGTATATGTTTCATTTGGTGTCACAATTTTACCACAATAGTGTACCAGTACGGGCTGTGATGGAGCAGGCTTTGTGTGCTCTGCACGCCCATTAACTCTCAGCAGGAAAAACCAGACAAACCCCATTGTAACATATTGGTCACAGTTCAGGTCTTACTTCAAGTATAAACAGGCGCTGCCTCTGCTGCCTATTACAGCCAATCCCCTGTTCCCACGATCCCTGTGAGACTCCGCCCTCCAATTGTGGTTCAGGAAGGGATTAAGATGTGTAAGGGATCTCTATCAAGACAATTTCATTCCCAATGACACAACACTATGAAATTCCTCACTCCCATTTCTACACATACAGGTGTGTAATTATGTCAAGAATCTTTTTTTTCCCTTCCCGTCTCCACCAATATGGGGTTAGATGGAGGAATTTTCTAGACTGTGGCCCTCTGCAGCGAGGCCTGATATCCGTACTATACAGCTCAGTTCAAGAAATGGTCCTTCTTGACCTTTGGGACTGAAATTTCTTAAGAAGTACAGCGGTCTGCAGTTTCAGGAATTCATTCAACATCCATATGTATTATGGGTTATTGTGGTTACACTTCAGCAGAAGCAGACTAGCAAAGATCTTCCTGGGATTTGATAAGATCTGCTCCCGCTGTCCTCAGGATGAAGCCACTCTCTACCATTTGTTTTGGAGCTGCCCAGACTTTGTACCATTCTGGTCGGCCATCTTTGAAACATTCTCAGTTATCTGTAGTGAGGAGATAGGACCAGACCCAGGATTCAACTTGAAACACTTAAATACTCCTCTACTGTGTATTATTACTCGGTATAGGTTCCCTGAACACATCCTCAGAGTGTTTGCCAGTTTTTTTTGTTTTTTTTTCCTGTTCTTTTTGTTCTTTTTGTTCTGTTCTTGTGCGAGTGTGTACGTCTCTTTATGCATTGGGCTTAGTGTATTTTGCTGTGGTGTGAGGTTGATTGTTGTCATTTGTGTCGTGTTCTGACGAGTAAATGCGCATGCTGAAAAAGTTCATCAAAAAGATTCTCAGAGTCTATGAAGCGAACGTATATTTATTTTAGTGTGAGTTCCAGTTTAAGTCAGACTTTTGATTTAAATATTTGGTAGTGTGCTTTTTAAAACAGCAAAATTAGCTACAGTCCTCATGTTAGTGTGACTCACTGCAGTAATGGGTTAACCCAGCAGCCGAGGGTAGAAAACCACCCAAGTTCCAGTGACTGAACAGTAATACAAAAATAACACCAACACTGGGTCACAACAAACCGCAGGTACTGGGTAAAGTTAACCTGTTATTGCGTCTGTGCTGTATTGCCCCATGCAGGCTCAACTTAACCCAGTGATTTGTAGAGCAAAGGATTGTAAGGATGTGTAATGATCTTTTCTTTTTTCCTGCTGAACTGCCATCACAGCGAGACTCTCCCCATCTGAAGTCCGTCTGAAGCTGTATGGTAGATATGATAAAATAAATCCCAAATGGAAGACTGTGAGATGTGGTTAAAAGCTCTGGAAAGAGGTAATACATTGACATAGGGTCTGTTTCTTTTTTCAGGAGAAATCAAGAAATAGTTTTTCTAATCCTCTAAATCCCAGTTACTGAAACCAGGTTTATTTTATATGACGTTGAATAAATCAGATTACTTAGGTGCCTGTAAACTCACTAATTGTTTCCAACCTTCCTCTAATCAGTCTCCTGCTTCACTTCATATTCACATCATATCTGTTTTTTTTAAATTTTATTTTCCCATCATCGAAATGACCTCGTAGACTCGCAACCAGGACAACACGGCCCATAAACAGCTCTAAAGAGACACTTTCAGTGACTCTGCAAGACAGACCAGGAGGTATTTATAACCACACAGGCACCATGTAACTGCCCAGCCGTAACCTGGGTCCTGCTCACGCTCCTCTCGCCACATGTACGACACACACACACACACACACACACACACACACACACATGCAGCTGTGTTTCTGCTCCCGTCCAGGGGGTCCTGGGGGAGCCAGGATAGGCTGGCTGAGGTTTGAGGTGGGGCAGGAGCACAGAGGGAGAGGGATGGGAGGTTGTGTAAATCTGGCATAATGTTGGATCATTTTGGTCACATGGCTCTGTGACAGCGACCAGGGTAGCCAGAGTGTGTGTTGGTGTGTGTTATTGTGGCCGATTGTGGTCTGTGTGTGTATTTATGGGAGTGTGTTCTTGTGCGTTTGAGTCCGTGTGTGTGTATGTGTGTGTGTAAGTGAAGAGTGGTAGCACCTGCAGGGGCGGTGGTCCCCAAACTTCAGTTCTATTTACGGATCGTGCAAGAAACGCCAGGGTCGGGATCTGTGAGTGTGTGTGAGTGTGTGTGTGGGTGGGTGGATCAGGGCTGAGGGGGTGGTGTGTCGGTGGCTACCTCCGCTCACAAGGACAGCATTCATCAAGTGAGTGGTGCGGGGTGGGGGAGGGGGGTCGACAGGGGTGCTGCCAGATTTAAGTGGGGTCTGTGGGCGTGTGAGAGAGGGGTAAGGGATGGGAAAGAGGGGGAACGGGTGGAAAAAGAATGTGCCAATTTGTCAAGTCTTACCTCCCACCCACCCCAACACCCCCACCCCCACCTACTCTAATCACAGATGATGCTGATTGCAGCCAAATGGAGGGCCAACAGCAGCAGGAGCAGCAGCTGGAGCTGGGTGGGGGGGGTGGTGGTGGAAGTTAGAGGTGTAAGGGGGGACTGGTTTGGTCCTGGCAGGGGGTCTCAGATATGGGAGGTCCGTCCTCACCTCTCCTCTGAGCTCTTACTTTGAAGTCATCTGGACCTGGACAGCTGATAGAGAGTGTGAGGAAAGACACTCAGAGAGAGAGAGAGGGGGAGGGAGGGAGGGGGAGGGAGAAGAAAGAGAGATGTTATCTCATGTTTAGGATGCTGTAGGTTTTCAGTTGTCATCCTGTGTGTCATGAAAAAGAGTTTTGAGTAAGTCTTTTTAGGTTTTCAGGTCTTGTGATGTGTGAGATGTTTAGAGGCCTCTCACAGGTGAAACGTACAAACATGAATCTTCAATAGTAAAAAAAAAAAAAAAAAAAAAGATTCCCCGAACAATTCACCACTTGTGTTAAATTCAGTCCATTTAAGATAATTGCACCAGTGCTAATCAAACAAACTAAAGCAAATTCCTTAAGTCAGAATAACTCCACTTTTCCAGAAATAGCAAAACTCACAATTTACTACCACACACACACACACACACACACACACACACACACACACACACACACACACACACACACACACAGTGCACCAGCACACTGGAAACAATTACAAATGTGATGTTAAGATGAACATCTCTGGGTTTTGGTTGAGTGAAAGCGGCACCTCGGGGGTGTCACCTTTAGCTTTGGGAGATTGTGATATGAAGTGTAATTTTCCGCCGCTGTCTGATGCTTTAAGGATCAAAGGATCAATCTATAGACAGAGAGGCTGATTAGCAGATGGATCAAAAGGTGCTTTGGTCCTAATAAACATGTTCGTGTACGTATGTATATGTATGTATACATGGGGGATATGAGTATATGCAAATAATATCTAACCAACAGATTTGATTTCATCTTTCTCCAACATAATTTACTTATGTAATTGGTGTTTTACAATCTTCATTATTAATCCTTCATTTCTTTCCTTTTAAAAAAAAACAAAATCACATTTGATTTTTCTTATGAATGTGGCGTTTCTTCTTTTTCTTCTCTATGACCAGTTCATGTTTTGGATAGTTTTAAATTTGAATTGTCTGTGCATTATTTTTGCATATAAACAAATATTGAACTAACGAAAATAAATCTAGGAACATTTCTGTTTCCATTTGTTCTGCCATCCCTGGAAACAGTGCTGTACAAAAATAGAGTGGATTTACTTTAAATTGCTGGTTTCTCATTGTCGTTTGTTCAGGAATTCATGAATGTTTTCTGAAACAGTGATGTTGCATGCACCCGGTTTTCATCTCTCATTTTGTTTCAGTGTAGATCATCAGAAGATCTAGGATCTATAGGACCTCAGATCAGGAGCACAGGGATTATTGTTTGCCTTGATTAACCTGCAGCATTAATGACCCGTGATCAGATCACTATTTTATCCTCAGTCAACATCTTCCATCCGTCCACTCTCTGCAGCTGGTTGTAGTGTGGCCTCGCACTCGGTCTCTCGCTGACAACAGAGGTGTTTCTACCTGCGTATTCATGTGTGTGTCGGTGTAGAAGCGATCGCTCCCCACAGCCACGGGGCATGACCGCAACCCGCTGCATCAAGACCTGTTGCCATGTTTACACGTGTGTTTATGTGTGTGAGGCAGCAGTGATTGATTGGTTGGTGAATGTCTGCAGGGTAGATCAGGCGATTGAGGGAAGGGAGGAATGAAGGGCTTCTTCTCCTCTTGATTGACTTTTCCAGACAGGCTCTACTCCAGGAGCTCTTATCCAATGCTAATGGAATGGGGTGCACGGCTGCACCTCGGCCGTCTGCTCGCCTAGAAACACTTCTTCATACTGATCAGATTTCCTTGTCTCTTGCCTTTTGAGATTCTTTCTCCTCTTTGCGAATGTTTATTGATTATTCGTAGTAGAAACTCTGACACCCATCCCCATCTTTTAAGTATCAAACTACAGGACTGAATGGGGGCTGTTTAGGAATCACCAGTTCCAGCTTCACAAAGATTTGCTGCTTTTCTCCTTTTCATATCACTATAAATTGATTATCTTTGGCTTTTGGCTTTTGAAGACATCACTTTAGACTCTGGGAAAGTGTAAGGAGCTTTTCTTACTATTTTTCTATAGATGACGAAATGAAAATGATCATTAATTTCAGCATTTTAAGTCAGCTAGCGGTCAAAGAAAGTATGAGAAAGTCAGCAGAAACTACTCCTCCAGCATAGTCAGCCTTCTCACTGCTTCACCATATGATCATTTTATCCCCGAAATTTTGTTTTGTGCCAAAATACAGTCAAAAGATGCAGCTTACAGCTCAAGGAGGACAATATTGGAACACAGAAGCCTTTTTTTCCACGTATTTTGGTCGAACAATGACTTGTCTGCGGTGGTTTGAGAGGTTTCAATAAAGTTATGTCACTCACGTCGAAGCTCATTGTGACATGGCAGTGGTGCTGGGAAATCAATCAGAGGAAAATGATGGAGTTTTGGACCACAGGCTGATTGCATTGGCTCGGACACATTTTGGTGCCCTGAGAGGCGGAGCGGCGATGGACACGCTGGCCACCACCTGTTCACATCGATGCCATCTGGGGAGAGAACAGTGCAGAGGAAAAAAAAAAGAGAGAAGGAGCTGGAGAGGTAGAGTGGAGAGCGCCCAGGAGGCAGACGGGGACTTTCCAGACTCTGTTGCATAATTTCAGAGTTTGACAGCCAATCTCCAACTCTCAGTCTACCTGTCCCGACATACGCTCCTGCAGCACACATCTCTCCACACATGCGCTACTCCCCCCCCTCCCCTCCTCCCCTCCTCCCACGTCTCCATCTGTCTCTCTCAGATCCACCTGATCTGTTTGACTTGTATTTGTCCATTGCCATAGCTGCAGCAGCCTCCGCACTAACCGAGCAGAGGACGCCTGTAATTAGACACAAAAGCACAGAGATCGAGATCCTGATGGCGACGATGAGTGAACAACATTGGGATGGGGGGGGGGGATTAGTGGGTGGGTGCATGTCATGCCTTGTACAGATCCCAGATTTGAAAAATGAGTGTTGTTGCCCTTGAAGTTGCTGTATAAAGTACTTATGTTTAGTTTATTAATCCTATCTTTTAAGCTCTCTTCAAGTAGATCAACATTTCAGTGCTCAGCCTCACATTCTGTGACTGTGCACACACTGAGCAGCCACAATGAAGAAAAACACCAGAGGAAACTGAGGGGGAAAATGGTGCATTTCATTCTCTGTATGAACAGCGGTTTCCAACCAACACATCCCATAGTGAAGTTGAGCTTTAATGGTCCAAAAGCTGTCGCCTCGAAGATGAGCAGCTTTATATGCACTTTGAACTTTTCCATCAGTAACTTTAACTGTGATTTTGTCTGGAGGAACCAGGGACTGACTGTAGTCTGGCCCCAGAACGTCCCTGATACTCTGTGTTGGCCTTTTCAGCACAAATGACTCTCCGCATATAAACAGTGCGGGCTGCTGCATGCCGTCCATGTTTGTTTTGGTACAAAAACAGTTGGCATCGTCGTCTACCAGCAGAATGTCAGCTGTTACTGACCAGGCGTTAAGTGTGTTGTCTGGTACTGTATACTTACTCAGTCAGAAGGTTTATCCTTCCTCCTGATCTGAGAAATCTTTGCACCTTGTTGGGAACAATCTTTATGTGCGGTTTGTATCAAGCTCAATAGGCTGTGTGATGTTTATTGATGTTAGAAAGTTATGTGAAAATGATGAGTCTAAAGAAATAGGTAGAACACAGACAGGACACCTAATGAATGAATGAATGAATGAATGAGAACTCAATTTGCTGTTTGATTCGTCAGTTTTTCGTCAGCAGTTACTTCTTTGTTTTCATCCATTCAATAATCATAATCTTCATAGTTCGTCAGACGCAGTGGAAATGCAAATAGTTAAGCACAAAAGCAGCTTTCCACTGGTCAAAAAACCCGCTAACATCAGGCTTCTGTCGTCAGTGGAAAAGGGAACAATCTGCATTCACACACAGTAGACGTGTTTTTTTTATATACTTTGGCTCGGGCTCTGATCTCCATTGAAGTAAACACAATACCTGGGTGAACACGCTAATTTCCACCCCTTTTCCCGCTGTAACGTCTGTAGTGAGCACATAAGTTTGAAAAGCACTCACTCACAGATCAAAGCGTCTTACACGGATCAATCGGCTTCATTTAATATAGGCTTACACGCGTTTATAAAACCTACTTATACCTGCTAATTTTGGTGGAAAAAGGGGTATTATAGTTCCTCCTGAAGCCCTGATACTATAAACCGGCCCCCAGTCCCTTGAAATTAGGTTCATATTGGATTATACCACACCTCACAGTTTATATCCAGTGCCAATTTTGAGTGCTGGACGCAGTGTGCCCCTTTATTTAGCCACACAGAAAGTAAGAGTTTGGAGGTCCAGGTGGCGGAGGCCATGTGTCCAGCTTTCATGCAGGAGCGAGTTTGGCCTCCATCACAGACGCTTTATCACTAATTATTGACCGAAAACCATGACCTTTCCTAAACTAGACAAGTATTGCTGCCTAAACCTAAACCCTAGTTTATTTGCCATTATCTTTCATAATTGTATTTTTGCTAAATCATCATCATTGATCTTCTTGTCTGGCGATGGGGTTTGATGTCCTCCAAAGTGGATCTGGGATGGACAGAAAACTTGCACGCGATGGTTGTCTGCACTGATGAACGTGTTTTCACATGTGCAGCCACACGGTTATGAGTTTTGGACTGCACAGACGCTTGGGGACACTGGCAGATGATGACGTTTTAAGCGGTGCAGCTCCCTCGTGGTTATGCAGCCGCTGCAGGAATAATTTTAGGTTTTATAAAACTGTTTAGCGAAACGGTTCATGTCACTTAACCGTCTTGAAAAGGAAGTTGCGAAGTCTTTCCGGCCTTTGTATTTCAAAAGAGTTTGCAATAAATCCGTATGCTGTTATCCAGTAAAACCACTCATGTGAACCATTTGAACTATGCTATTCTGGAAGCCGTTGTTGAACAGAGGCTCTATTAATAAACTCAGTGTTTGGATTTCCTTCAGGTGTACTCCGTAATTAAAGCTCTTCAGATGGCTGGTATTGTTTCCGCTTGTCACTGCCTCTATATTTAGGCTTCAGATATCACCTGTTGAACAAAATGCCTGTTTACGCAGGAATTCTTGACATGACAGGGGATCGTATATACGTGTGCGTACGTATACTGTCACTGACATGCCTGTAATGTCTGGAAGCAGCGGCTGTTGTGCTGGAGACGTCTGACATGTCAGATGTTGGTACGTGCTGTGTAGGCCGGGGACTGTGATCATTTATAACACAAGACGCCACACGCTCCAGCCGGATGACGCAATGTCTTTCAGCCACGCCTCTGTCCTGATCTCTGTCACTCACTGTTCACTATCACACTCTTCTTCTTTGAATCATTTTATGTCTGCGTCTCACATTTTTGTTTTTCTAACAGGTGTGTGTGTGTGTGTGTGTGTGTGTGTGTGTGTGTGTGTGTGTGTTTGTTTATGAACACAACTCCAACAAGACAGAACTGGAGGTGGAGAGATTTCCCCTCAAGTTTCATCACAACACAGCAACACATGATGATGATGATGATGATGATGATGATGATGATGATGATGATGGAGGAGATCCAGTTGTGTTTGGAGAGTGGGCTGTTAGTGTGGGCCTGCAGACAGCAACGGTAGCTTCGGCTACGCCAGGAACCTTGTGAAAACATGGAAAATTGTGGAGCAATTCAAAATCATGTCGAACGACCTTAGAGTCTTTCTTGTTCTGTAAACTACAAATCACAGAAACGTAGTGAGTTGTGTTGACCTTCAACCATCATGCATTTGACATTTATATTTCTGTACAAATTTTCTTCAGTGTATTTTACTTTATTTATTTTTTTTTTTTTGAGGTTTCTGACATTTTCGGAATTTCTCAGGATGAATATTCTGGAATAATTTTTATTCCTCTGCACTGGCGACAGTCATAGCGATGGACATATTGTTTTCAGGTTGTACGTCCGTCCGTCCATCCGTCCCATTCTCGTGGACACGATATCTCAGTAACGCCCTGACAGAACTTGGCGCAAATATTCACTTGGACTCAAGGATGAACTGGTTACATTTTGGTAGTCAAAGGTCAAACGTCAAAGTCACAGTGACCTCAGAAAACATTTTGGCCTTGTGAACACAATATCTCCTTGATCTCCTATTGCCTATTTCCTTTCTTAGATATATGTAATTAAAAAGCAGGATTTCCATAAAGAGCGAGACGCCTGCACAACTGATTGGCTGAGCCAAAACATGGACGTTGTCAGACATTTTATATGTTTTGATAGTGCAAACAGCCAATTTTATTGCTGGTACAATAGGCTTGGGTGATATCCAAAATTTAATACAGTTAAGTGCGGATATTGTCATATCCGATATTATCGGGCCAAGCCTATGGTACAGAATGGTGCATGTGTTGCAGATAAAAATAATAATAATAATCATAATAATAATAATAATAATAATAATAATAATAATAATAACTTTATCCTAAAAACATGAAAAAAATTCACACATCCTCACAATCAGCCTCATGCATTTCACTGCCGCAAAATGAGATAGGAGGTTCTATGAAGCGTGTGTGTGGTTCTCGTTCTGACTCCAGCCACGAGTCGGTGTTGGTTCCTTTCAACCTTGAAGATGATCTTTCCTAACCCATGTAAACCCGGCGTTTTATGAAGCCAGACTGAAGCAAAAAGTCCTTCTAACGAAGTAGTAGTCAGGCCTCTACTGCATGTTACATCCTTAACGCAGCTGCAGCTGTTGTTGGCTGAATCAGAAGTTGAACTGACTGTGAAACAGCTTCGCCCTCCTTAGTGATGCAAAAGAAAAAATGATCATCCAAACACTGAGAGGAGGTTTCGTGTCCGCAGGGGAAAGTGGGGTCCATATATAGCATTGGCTCCATCATGCAGATGAGTGACACTGTAGTTGAGTTGATGAAAGCAGAGTAATTGATCTGTCTGGCGGTGCGTGGGTTGCCAGGTCGGGTCTAAACTTCTCTCTCCTGGAGGGAATTCAGTCTGTTTGTCTTTGCCCTGTTAACACACGACTGCTCTAATTTCAGTTGGCCTGTAATGTGATGAGTAAAGGTGTAATTGACTGTGGTTTTTCTCCACAAACCCCCACCCTTGCACATGCACATACACACACACACACACACACATACACACACACACACTTTCTCTCTGGCTGTTTCTACTTTTCTTCTCCTCCATACCAACCTCTCCTTCTCTCTCAGTCGTCTTCACCTCCAGGGCGTTTTTCTTTATTTGGGTGTTTGTGGTTGGCAGGAATGTGCCGGAGTTTCAGTGTTTGAAAACGAGGCTAAGCAATAACAAGACCGTAGTGCTCAGAGAGGGGCGCTTCAGCTGCTTTCACCAGTTTCTCCTCTAATTTCTCTGGAATCTGAGGCATGATGACGCGCCGCCTCAGAGGTCATCGATCTGCTGCATCACGGTTTTATTGTGGTGGCAACCCACGTACCGCCAGACGGATCAATTACTCTGCCTTCATCAACTCAACTACAGTGTCAATCATCTGCATGATGGACCCCGCTTTCCCCTGCGGACACGAAACCTCGGTGCAGCGCTGTTTGTACAATCTTTTTTCCTTTTGCATCACTAAGGAGGGCGAAGCTGCTGTTTGTTCAGACCTGCAGGCAGATGTTCTGCAGGGGTCATTGTTTTGGGTCATAATAAAAAATGAATTAATAAAAAAAAAAGATCATAACTATACTTTGTCTTACTTTAAGCATTAAAAAACTGGTACATAAATTGAATTTTAAAAATCTAGAATAAATAATCTGGGTGGAATTTTTTTAATCTTATTTTTTTAAATCAAAAGTGAATCCAAGAATGTGCTCATTACCTTTACTCACCTCAGCAGCGAGAAGGAGATGACAAATTCACACATAAGGCTCATAACTGACAGTAGAGAATATCAGTTTACACATTATGTGGATTTTATCCATTCATTCTTTTATATTTGTCCAAAGCACTTTGAGCTGCATCCTCTGTTTGAAAACTGCAATACCAATAAAGTTCATTATTATTAATTTTATTATTATTATTATTATTATTATTATTCTCATCATTATTCATTCAATCTTTATTAGGGACACAGCTATTTTCTAAATTCTCTTCAAACTTGCACTTTTACATATAATTATCTACCTATTATCTACCAACATCAAGCCTAAAACCTTGGGATTAAAGGAAATCTGTCCCACATCGACTGTTTATATATTTGCTGTGTCCCAACTCAGGGGCCGCATCCTTCGGAGGACGTGGTCTACGAAGGTGTGGCCCTTTGTAGCTGTCAAAGACTGCGAAGACCGAATCAAAATGAGGGGGTCTGACACACAGTAGATTTTTTGCTTTGCGTAGCCAGATGTTCCCGGCTCCTGTCGCCCGGCAACCTTGACAACATGTAACTTTTTTTCACAAGAACGGTTGAACTGAGCTGAAACCCAATATTGACATTTAACAGTGTAACCGTCAGACTCTCTGTTGGTGTTGTTAGCTGCCATATTATTTTCATTTCTGGTGCGCAAAGAATCTTGGGATACCTGTTGGGATCCAACAGGTGGATCCTTTGTTGCCGAGGAAAAGAAGGACGTACTGCTCGGCCGCCTTTGACGGAGCCTTTGAAATGGATCAGTCTAGTCACGCCACTGTGACGCGATCGTTCTTCAAATGCAGCCTGTGAAGGATGTGACCCCTGAACTGGGACACAGCTATCTGATGGGCAAATATTTTTTATTCAATTATTCAATAGTAAAAATTTGAAACTGGTTAAATCCATTCAAATCACTTGCAAGTGTGACACAAGCCTCGTTCCTCTGTCTTTTTAATTCCTTATTTTTAAAGTGAACTTACTTCAGTGGATTCAGATCATTTCAGCTGTTTTTGTTTTATTATTCTTGAGTGAATTACTTTTTTTTTTTCTGAACACACAATAAAACGTGTTCTACTACGTTTCTTCCTCCGCTGTTTATATACAACTTAATGCCTCCATGTAATTCCATAATGAAGTCCATGCAGGTATGCAGAGAGAGGCCACGGCTGATTTAAAGTAGATCATATTTATACATCTGTCAAGACACACACTGACACTCTCGTCTATGTGAACGCACACATACACACCCACCCACACACACACCCCACACACACACACACACACACACCCGACACACACGTACAGGGTCACATTCCCCAGTTTCAGGCATGCATTTCAACAGGCCTTGTGTGAGCAGGAAAGAAACGAAACCACCAAATGCGGCACGTATATCCTGCACATTTAGAACCTTTTTTTAAACCGATCGCTTTTTTCGGGTCGGGATATTTGCTCGGCGGCGGACCCCCAATGCTGACAGAGCCTGGCTGGCTTCCCAGAACAGAACAATATCTGCCAGGTCGACCGAGGGGCCCCAGCAGCCAACCCCTAGACAGACACACACACACACACACACACACACACACACACACACACACACACACCACATATACACAGACACACACACACACGCACACGCTGATGAACACAAACGTCTGGCCTTTAAAACGTCAGCGCTCAGGCCCCGGCCTTACATAATGACAGAGAATGGAGGCATTAAGGCAATTTGTTTGATTTAAGTTGTCAAGGCGTCCTGGACCCTGCCCCTCTCAGCTGGTTTTGATACCCGGAGTCTGTGTGGTAGTGTGTGTGTGTGTGTGTGTGTGTGTGTGTGTGTGTGTGCGCACATGTGTGTTGTAGACCTTGTTGGTGAAGGAAAAATGAGGAATGGACAGACTTGCACACCAGGACGAAGGAGAGAGAGAGAGAAAAGTGACAGAGCAGGAGGAGAAATGTGCAAGGAAAAAGAGGTGGAGGAGGGGCTCAGCACAGTGGAGGAGGAAGAACTGAAGGTTGACCTGAGGATTTCACGACAGTGGTGCTTGGAAGTCCATAAAGGGACAAACAGAACCTAATTAAACAAATGAGACAAAAACACACACTTACACTTGGTCACTTATTATTATTGAGGAAAAAAATCCAGTATTTCATATCTGTGAGTGGCTAAAGTATGTGACCCTCCAGAGGGGGAGGGGGAGAGTGGAGAGGCTTTGAACCTCTCTTCTGATTGGCTGATTTTCTGAGTGGTCCAATAAAAATAGAGCAGATTTCAGGTAAACACTCAGAGAAACCAAATCCTGCAAGGTTTTTGATGGTGGGTCCAGGTGGACGGGGCTCGGGGTATGTCTGAGAGCAGTGACTGTTATGTTGTGACATCACAAAGTTCCAGAAGTCCTGACGGCTGGTTTTAAGGCTCAGTGTCTGAATACAGGCTGTGTGCATTTCTCTGTGGACTGAGGCTTTGATACTTTCACAGTATTAATATAGAACCTAGACCTGCTTTATAATCAAACAACACATGGACATCTGCCTTTAGACTATATGGAGCTTTAAGAGAACAGGGATCTATCTAAGTCTATTATGGCATGAACAAAGATTTCTTTCTCTAAAGAGTTTGGACCATTGTATTGGATTATGTAAAAATGTAGGAAATGAAAGACCTGAAGACAAGGTGTGCAATAGTCTGCGAGGCCACAGAGGAACCCAGGGTAACCTCTAAACATTCATGTTCCCATGTTCATGAGTCCACCATCAGGAGAACATCAAACAACAACGGTGTGCATGTCAGGGTTGCGAGGAGACCCTCCAAAAAGAACATTGCTGCCCGTCTGCAGTTTGCTCAGGATCACGTTTACAAGCCAGAAGTCTATTGGAAAAAATGTTTTGTGGACTCATGAGACCAAAATAGAAGTTTCTGGTTTAAATGAGAAGCATTGTGTTTGGAGAGAGAAAAAAAAAACCTGCATTCCAGCATAAGAACCTGATCCATCTGTGAGACATGTTGGTGGTGGTGTCATGATTTGGGCCTGTTTTGTTGCATCTGGGCCCGGACGACTTCCTGGCCCAGAATTCACTGATGGAACGAATGAATTCTGAATTATACCAGAAAATGCTAAACGAATCAGTGAATAAATTCAAGCTAACGATGATTTATAATTCATGGCTGAACATATAATGGTTTTCTTTGAAACTGAGCATCTGAGAAATGTTTATTCTCAACTCTGTGATAAAGTTGTGGGTTGGATTCTGTTTTGTACAGTAGGTGTTGCTGTCACTGTGTCTATACCCTTGTGTTTTTATATGAATGCTGTAGAAAACGTCATTATGTAACTTACAGTACGTCTCAGTATATAAAGCGCCTCTGCACTTTTCTCTTGTAAATGATGTAAATGAAAATGCCAGAATGCAAAGTAAAAGCCTGAGTGGAGCGTCACAGGTAATTACACTGAGCTGCGGAGTGTAATTGACCCTGATCAAACCTGCTCACTGTGTATGTGTGTCAGTGCATGTGTGTGTGTGTGTGTGTATGAGTGGAATAGAGGCCCAGTGTTCTTGGGTCCCGGCTTTAAATAAGGGGTCTTTATCTGGCCGTTGCGCGCAGCTCTGGTGTGGAAGCACTAAAGGGCCAAAACGTTTCCTCTGCACAGACGTGGCTCACGCTGCTTGCTCCAGGTGTGGTGACCACTAACCAGCACGGCTTTTAACCGTCACGCCTGATTGGGAGCCTGAGGCCAAGCTGGCGCTCGCACAAGCGCACACAGTCCAAGTACACAGTGTCTCACACACATGCACACGCACATCCATTTCTAATTTAAATTTAATTCCCTCCCCCCTCCAGTGTTCATTGAGTTCCCTCCCCTCTTGGCTCGCAGCAGTGGAAACAGGCATTCTGGGAGTTGGAGTGTTAAGTTTGAGTTATGAGCTTTGTGATGGGCTCTGATGGACTCCAGAAACAACACATTCCCCCACTCAAGTTTTTGCACCACTGTCGCCTCCCACCTTCTGCTGGGGGGGGGGGGTTGATGACTCTCTGTGAAACGTGTGATTGAAGACAGTTTTCATGTGACCCTGTGACCTTTGTTAGGCAATTAACCTACAATATTTGTTGATAATCCAAAAGAACATGAATCAGATTAATTCAAAAACTTGAGTCTTGTGCTGAAACAATTAATCAATTAGCCAATTGGCTCATCAACAACATGTGCTGCTGCCTTTCTGCTTTGTTTATACACAGCATGTGAGTTGGAGAAAAGACAAGCAATGTGAGATTTGTGTTTTTCCACTATTTTCACTTTGATTTGATACAATTAATTCGTCCAAAAAATAATCAAAAGATTAACTGATAATGACAATAATTGCTACTTGCAGACAAAACAGTTCCAAAAGTGGACTGTGATTGGCTGACAGCACTATAACCTCTACATTTAAAAGTGGCAGAATTGAAGATATAAGAGATTTTAGTAACTGTTTTAATAAATTAAGTCAGGAATTCATTGAATAAAATGACTATAGAACTAGACAGAAACAAAGCGTGGATGGTTAGAAAATGCAAATCCATTTAAAATCGTCCGTACGAAAGACTGAGCCTGAAGTCATATCTGAAAATTTCAACTCCACATCTTGCAGCTCGCTTCATGCTGATCAGCAGGTGCGTTTCCATTAACCTGCTTCATGCACAATTTGAAATTGCAAACTTGAAAATGATTAATGGAAACATGTGGAAACTCTCAAATGTCTCTCAAAAACTTAGTCGCTCACATGAAGGTTGTTTTTCAGACGAGTCGACAGAGCAATAATTCAACAAAATAGAAAAATTGAAACACTTTTTTTTTCACATTCAAGTCGTGGCTCCTGCTGTATCAGGCCCCGGGGAGCCAGTTCTGACCGAGAGGCAGACAATCTGTCGTCGCCATGTTTAATTGGAGCGATATCGCGAGAGGAGAAAACCCAGCTCTAGTCACTGAATGGAAACACAGGCCAGTCGCAGCTGTGTGTTATCGACCTTTAAAATACATAAATAATTTGCTTCTATTTTGTGCAAAACTGCAACGGAAAACCCGTCTGCTGATAACACAACATGTAAAAGGTTGTTTTGAGAATAACTAAGTGTGATTCTGTGATGTCACCAGGTAAAACTTGAGACTTGAATGTTTTTGTTTTCTTAAGTCAAGTCTCAAGTCCTCATTCGGTACCAAAAGACTTGACTCCAGATATTTTCTCTCTTTTCTAGAGTGTGCATCAAATATTACAAATCCTCTGCAGAATGTATATGAACAGCTCCGTTAATAATCTCTCCATCTCTTTTTTTTTTTTCCCCCTCTTCCCTCTTTCTTAGGTCTCCTTTGATTTGGCCGAGTACACCGCTAACGTGGACGGCGTGGGCACGCTCCGTCTGTTGGACGCCATAAAGACGTGCGGTCTGACCAACAGCGTCAAGTTCTACCAGGCCTCCACCAGCGAGCTGTACGGCAAAGTCCAGGAGATCCCTCAGAAGGAAACCACTCCCTTCTACCCTCGCTCACCTTACGGTAATAACACGTGGCGACGTCATGTTGATGTGGATCCACATGGAAACACACTCACAGATTACCTAACATTTTCTACCTTGCACCATTTGTCAAGACAAATGTGTATGGCCTTGTAAGGGTGTACAGATTGTTGGATACCAGCGCTTTTTCTCTGAGTGTGTGTCTGTGTGCGTGCACGTTTGTGTGTATGTGTGTGAGTGTGTGTCTGAGTGTGTGTGTGTGTGTGTGTGTGTGTGTGTGTGTGTGTGAATAGAGGGGGGCTTCAGTGCTCAGGCAGCGTTTGAGCTCTCCACACACCCCGAGGCCAAACGTCTGACTGAGGACTGGAGAGGCTCTCGTTTTAACAAAGACACCTTTATATCCACAGCACTCAGCACTCACTTTCAACACACACACACACACACACACACACGTAGGCTGTACACGTGTGGGAGCGATCAGGTTTCATGTTCTCTGTTGTCTAAATGCTCTCCTCACTGACACTTTCCCCATCTGTCAGCACTCAATCTGAGGCTGCATGGGAGGCGCATACCATCATGAGGAGGGCTGCTCCTTCATTAATTAGACTCAGGGAAAAGGTGGGGAGGCGAGAGGTGTCAGGGGGGTTGCCGCGGCAACCTCCCTTCACCTCTAACGTGTACATCCTGACCTCACGGCTTAATCAATGGGCGCCTCCTTTCTCTCGCTCTGGTATTCCCCTCATCACAGAAGGGAGGAGGAGGAGGAGGAGGAGGAGGAAGATGGTGAGGGAAAAAAAAGAGAACTTTTTGTACAAGCCTGCTTTTGGTCAATCAGCAGGAGTCTGAGGTTCTCGTCCCTGATGGTGAAATATGAACTGCGGTACCGCTGTGTTCAACTTTGACATGTAGTGTAGTGTAGAATCTGTCTCTCTTTTACGGCCTCTCTGTGTCTGCAGCTCTATCTCTGCTCACAGTGTCACAACAACTCACACACTCACAACACTGAGCGGCTGCCTGAAGGTTTTATTAGTCGATTGCGTGAATAAAAATCATCACATCAGTGAGAACAAGTCTGCCACTGTGAATCTGAAAAGCTGTGTTGGGTTCTGTGTGATGTGGTACAAATACATTTCTCTCTCTTTGCTCTCCCCTGTTCCCGTCCTCCTCCACCTCTCATCCCCAGGTGCGGCGAAGCTTTACGCCTACTGGATCGTGGTGAACTTTCGAGAGGCCTACGACATGTTCGCTGTCAACGGGATCCTCTTTAACCACGAGAGCCCGAGGAGAGGTGAGCTCACAGCACGACACGCTCTCCGCTTTGTTTGCTTTGTGTCTGACCCTATTGTGGAAGTCGTCGCCGTCGTTGCAACATCTGATAGTGATAGAGGAGAAAACACTAACATGCATTGTTTTGATTAAATTCATAAAAAAAGGAATTTTAAATGAACGTACTCCTGTAATGATCATGGAGGAATCACATCACTTTACGCAGAGTTTAAACAGACTAGGGGAGCGCCGGTACAAACGAGACGCGGGGACGAACAGAGCGCAGTGAGTTCCTCCGAGCCCATACAAGTCGGATGTGGCAAACTGCGTCAGCACTGCTTGTGTGAAATATTGTTTAGATACGTCAGAAAGCGTAAATTCCCTCACACGGCATTTATTTCTGAATGACAAGTTGTGTTCATTGTTTCATTGACGTGATCTTACGACAGATGAATTCAGACTTTAACAGATCCAGAAGTTGCAAGTGCAATGTTGGAGTTTTTCCAGTATAGAAGCAAATCAGATTTTAACCGTCAGGAGTCACTGTCTGAGTGAAACGGCTGCTTTAATTTCGGCCTGCCGCTAATGCAGTCACCGTGTGTGTTACGGCATTTATTAAAGCGTGCAAGTATGACATGTCGTACCAAGCCGTATGTTCTAAAGATTAAACTTAATATTTTCATTTAAGATAAATGAAAAAATATGTTTACAACTACATATTAGGAAGGACAATGTCAGACAGTTTTAACAGAAACAAGAATAACATAAACAATTCAAGTTCATACTGTTGTGTTTCTTCTGTCCCACCACAGACAACTTTAGGTCAAAGTCATATTTTAACAATCGCTCCACATTTGTGCAAAATGACAGCTGGTATCCACAGACCACACGTGTGTTTCATTCGGCCCTGCTCTCCCCTACAGCTTGATCTTTATAGTTTCACTTAGATTAATTAAATAACAAATAAAAATCTATAAAAAGTTCATCAGAAATTTATGCCAAGGCCTTTTTTTTTTTTTTTTTTTTTTTACAGTCAATAACTTCAATAAATAAAAGAATATTCAAGGTTCAGACTTTTTAATAGATAGAGCAGGTAAACAGGAATCATCATCAGGTGTGTAGGAAAGGTTCTGACACACAATGACTAGTTATTTAAAATATACGCCTTATGTTAAGCAATACAAAAACACATTCTGTCATGAAATCAAATCTCACTCTGAAGCCACAGCGTAACATCGTGGAGCGTTTTCTGTACACAAAGCTCAATTGTGTAGCCATAGAACCAAAACCAAGTTTAAATTACCCAAACACAGGGGGTAAGGTAAGGCTGAATTTGTCATGATTTAACATTGTGTCATGTGTCAACAGGCTAAACCCACAATAAAGCAGTAAAACAGAAGGTAAACCATCATTGGATTGTGTAAAAGTATTCAATTACATGCTCTATATAAAGTCATATTCATTCACCGGCGGAGCCAGGTTTCTCATAACTACCTGACACATACACACACACACACACACACACACACACACACACACACAGTCACACATATTATGACACATAGTGAGTGGGTTGTGGTCACATTTTTAATATGTGCTCTGAGCCCCGAGGGTCGCGGGCGCTGGTTTAACCCGATTTACACGCCACCACGATCCAAAATGAATACCACATGACTGCAGCCCCGGCGCTGCACCCAGGTCAGCCGCTCAGGTGTTTATGATTTATCCCCTAATGAAGGCCCTGGCCACGACCCCAGCCGAGGTCAGGGGTCAGCCAGTAAACCCTAATGGGTTACCACAGATAGATAGGTGTGGGAACGGCTGTAGTTTACAGCCGCTTTCAGCAAAGATGGTGTGGTCGCCATCGAGAATGAGTCCACGCAGTCACAGCGTGGTGCAGACAAGTGAGTAGGGGGATGGAGATAAGTAGGGCTGATAAACAGAAAATTAATCTATAACAATAGTTGACTTATTAGTTTCTCGGTGCAAAAACATTCTCTGTTTCCCGCCTCGCAAGTATGAGGATCGGCTGCCTTTGTAAACTCAATATCTTTATTTTATAGATTTTACAGATGTTATAACTGATCAATTAATCAAATACTTCTCAAGGGGCTGATTGAGCGTCCCTGTGAAACTGTGAAGTCAGAGAAGCTTGTGTCCTTCTCCACACGTACACACAATGACCGTATAAGGGCAAAGCTCGCTGCCCTCCCGATAACACGTCCTCGGCCTTTCGGGCCTCGGTCAGCTCTTTCTCATCTCCCTCTCTCTCACTCCGCGTCTATCTTTCCCTCCTTGCCACACACACAAACACACATTCTCTTTCTCCTTTCTTCCTCTCTCTTGCTTCATTTTCATGTCCTTCCTCCTCCTCTTTTCTCCGCAGTCAGCATTTCTGCAGCGGGCCACTGGGTTTACTCCCGCCACTTCTATTCTCAGACTTACGGCTGTTGTTGCTCATAAAGCAGGAACGTTGCGCTGTGATGTGGCCAGATGTCCCACGGCTGCTGCCTTGCACAACCCAGTGTGGCGCTTGCGTTGGCTGTATTGGCCAGTGTTTACCCAGGCCTCTGGGGCCTGCCGTGACCCTGTCGCTGCCACACTGTCGGGGCGTTTGTCCGTGCACTCCCGTCACCCAGGGAAGGGGGCGGTGGGGGGGGGGGGGGGGAGTTGGCGCGTTGTGCCGTGAAACACTCCCATGGCACATTTTTTCATTCTTGCAGGGTATGGTTGTACAGTAAATCACAGAGTGCATTACGTAACCACTGATACGTGTTACTGTACAGAGACAATACGGAGTCAACATGGAGTTTATAAATGATTTCACATACTCAGTGTCACTCCTGGTGTTGTTAACGTCTAATGTCGAACTGTTGGATGCTGTATGCTAACTGGAGTATGTTTTACCATCTCATCATAAAACGTACAAAGTGAAGCACACTAGATTTATTTATTTTTGAGCAGGAATCCGGTTTTATGTTTTATACTAAACTGTGGGAAACTGAAAGCGTAGACTCAGAAAAAAGCAGAGACATAATAGACTGTGGTGGAAACTTGCCAACTCAAATAAACTGTGCAATTTTCGTCACACTTTGCATCGTTGTCTGTCAGTACGATCCATACTCTTCCTGCTTCAGGAAATAGACACATGTGGATCAACATCAATTTTATGTATACTAACTTCCAAAGTAGCACATTAAACATTATTGTACATATTATATACGTTATAAGGCTGAACAATGAAGCGAAATATAATTGAAGGTGGCTCACCCGGTAGAGCGCATACCACGGTCAGTTCTTTCTGCAGCGACCGGAGTGCGTATCCAGCCCGGGCCCTTTGCTGCATGTCATCCCCCTCTCTCTCTCTCTCTTCTACAACTTTCCTCTCACTCTCTCGCCGTGACTGTCACATTAAAGGCAAAAAAAACTGCCCAAAAAATAACCTAAAAAAAACTCCATTCGAAATTGCAATATGGGTATGGAATTTGTATTTACTTTACTAATGTACCTATGTTTCTGTATGGTTGTAATGGCTCCTGTCAGTCGACTGTGACTGGTCTTAAGGGATTACTTTAGCTCATACATTTTTTTTTTTTATTAGTATTATTTTATTTTTCTCTTTCATTGTCTTTCATGCTTCACCCCTGTGTTTTCCCTTGTACACTGCTCTGTATTTTGGAAAATTTGATAAACAAATTGTTAAAAAAAAAAAAAAAGAAAAGAAAAAAAGAAATTGCAATATGGCAGGAGCTGCAATGTTTTGATAAAGGTAAAACGTGTCACAACAGACCGTAAATGAAACATTGTGGTTCAACAGAGACACCCCGGCCTACAAATCATAGTCTCCACATGTGAGAGGAATATACTTGTTTGGTACAAGACTCAACACAAATCACATCATCCTCATTTTCAATTTCAAATTCCAACTGAAATCGTGACTCATATCACAACCACAATATTATTTTATTTTATAATGTTAGTGGACAGTGTGTAATTGTGACACAAATTCACAGTTAGTGAATAAAGATAAAGATAACAGAATCTCAGTAAAAAATTAAATGAAAAAGCTCAAATTAATAAATTCCCACTAATGACTTCTCTCTTTGACACCCAAATGATTTTAGTTTATCACTCTCCGAAACACCAACACAATGACATCACTAAAGAAGCCAGTGAGACGTTGTGCAGATCTCCAGAGGCTGATGAGTTGTCATCACTCCTCTGTTCTCAGCCACACCCAGAACATCTCTGTGCACGGTGTTTGGACACTGTCCCTACGTGTGGTTACACACTTGTGGTGGAGAGAGAGAGAGAGAGAGAGATAAAGGCTCATTCATTACCTGTGTGCCGCCCCTCCACTCTACCTACCGCTCCACTCGAATTATTAGTCACTAATGAGGGAGGAAGTCAGTTTCAGTGGCCCTCGACATCAACCCCCCCCACCCCCCACCCCCACCCCCCTCCTCCTCCCACACACAGGAAAAGCTGTGATGTCATTCTCCCAGGGTGCCACTGGATGTGTGTGTCTGTGTTTGAGAAACAAATAGATGTTTGCTTTTATGAGGAAACTTTTCCCTTTAATAACAAGCCTACTTAGACTTGCTCATGGCGTCTGCTAAAGTGACCTAGTGGTGACCAATCATCTCCACGGTGCAGTGTGGCGTGGTGTGGTGTGTCACATAGGACGGTCTGGTGGCTGCCGGGAATGGCTGGAGAGGGAATAGTGAAGCTGAACACCAGCCTCAGACTTAACTGTCCCTCTGTAGGATCCAACAAGGAGCTCTGTCTCTGTCTCACAGCGCCCAGGATGACTTCATCCCAACAGGAATGCGCTTCTGGTTTCTCTTACCGTTCTCGTAAACACCTGACCGTTCAACCAATAAACAGCCGATCCCCATTGTTCTGCAGCGAGAGGTCAGAATCGGACAGTCGTGGAGGAAAAATAACCCGGTGGAAATCCAGCGTGAAGCAAAGCAAACAGAAGCCTGCATCTGCTGGCTGGTTCACACCGCGGCTAGCTCCTTTCCGGTTAGCTTAGTTGTTAGCCATAACAAACAGCCCTCACACTGACTCTGAAGAGGGGGATTAGCGTTAGCAGGGGTGCTAAATAGACTCCATATTGCTGTGACATATGAGACAGTGCAGTATTCCGCAGATTCTTGGCAACAGTGATCAGCAGTGAAATCTGTGCAAATAACCAGCTCATGTGTTTATTTGGTCATCACGTTCAACAAACACACAGCACCTCAAAGTCCCCAAAAATCTAATTTTGACAATAAAAGCCAAAACCCGATTTTAATTTATAGTTATTAGCAGTGTGTTGATCCAAGGCTAGGCAGTAAATCAGCGCAGTAATATGTTTGGTGTGTGTATCCACTGTTGCTACTACTGACCAGCTCCAGTTGTAGCCTAATCCCCTGGTTTATTTGGGGAAGTCCCATCCATCTCTCCACCCTGAGAGCTCTGTGGTTCACGCTTGGCAGTATAGAATAATATACTGTTATGTTAGGAGAGAAGACCAGTTAGCATTGGGGAAGTTAGAATAGCACTGCCAAAGTCAATGCTACCCCTTAAAACACACACATACACATACATATACACACACACACATACAGCCGCTCAGCCTCTACATGCCTTGGCTTCATCTTTCTGCTTTTGTTGAGGTTGAGCCCAAAGGGTCAGATCGCACGATAGATTTGTAAGAGGATATGTTATCCATTTGTTTGAGAGAGGTTATTTTCAAAGGAGATCTTTGGATGGGAATGACTCGGTCAGGGGGGGGGCGTCGAAGAGATTTGGCGGTATCTTGTAAGACGGAACTCGGCACGGAGCCGGCCCTTTTTGTTTTTTGTTTTTTGTTTTTCGTGCCATCAGGTGTCGATGAGAAAATGGCTGAGCCCCCACCCCACCCCCTCCACACCTTCCACCACCTTTGTGTCTCGTAGCCACAAAGGTGCTTCCCTCCGACTCAGTCTGAGTTGGCGTCAGATGTGTCACGTGGTTGTTGAGGGTTCTGCCTTCTACTCATCCCCACTCCCGCCCTCAAATCTGTGTTTGTTGTCCCAGGTCACCATGGCAACCAAGAATCCTGTTGACTGAGTGCTCGCTTTGAGTGGTGCTAATTGTACCGCAGGTTGAGGGCACCCCGTCGCCTCTCTTCAACCCTTGCCAGGCCCTGTCAGAGCCGTGCAGGCGGACGAGCAAAACCCCAAGGTGTCGATGCGCTGCATTTTGATTTTAATCGAACTTCGGGTTGCCACCAGACGCAGCTACATCTTTGTCTTTGATCCTGGAGTGAAACACTTTGTGTCATTCACTCTCGGTTCTGTAATGTGGAGGTGGTGCTGTCAGTGTTGAAGTTCAAGAAAAACATGTATCACCTACTCCCCTCTCTTTCTCCATTCCCTCCCTTTCTTTCCCCACACCTTTGCACACCATGTGCTGTGTATCCATTTTGTTGCATCACATCCAATTTGAGAAAAAAAAAAAAAATTGACTTTCTTGGTCTTGGTCTTGTTCTTCGCAACCCTCCAGCTCCATTCCAGCGCTCCTCGCATCACATTTCTTTCTGTCTGCGCCCTCCCTGTCAGTTTAGTCAGCCCAGAATGAGGACAGCTGTCTGTCAGGTGTGAATAGATGCTGTGTTGGCAGAGCCGAGTGCATGACCTATCTTGGATATAACGCAAATATTCTCCCCTCGTCAAGTCTCCAGAGATCAATTGGAATGTGAATTGTGCAATAACGGCGATGGCAGACACTGACAGGTCTTTGGCCTAGGTGGAATTTGGCCAACCCCCGACCCGGGGAAGATTCCTCCTGCAAAATTCCTCACTCAGTGCTCCTTGCAAGTCAGGTATTTTGTTCATAACTCAGGTCAGATAAAAGAAGATGGGTATGAGACAAGAACGTTTCCATTTCGATGTAAACAGGGTTCCGGAGTCGACCTAAACCCTTAAACGTGTGGGAGTTGAGATGGAAATTAAGGGTTGCATTTTTCACTTCAAGCCTGCCACAAAGCCTTTCACTCCCCAAGGCCATTGCTCAAAAGACAGAGTGGGATTATGGGATTTGCAGTTCTGGTTGAGTTCCAAAACAGGTGTGTAAACTCTTCATTGAGGTAACCTAAGGGTTCCTATGACAACCCTGTGGCAATCAAAATTATGTCTCGTCTATTTTTTTCTTTACCCACCTTCAGAGCGTTGCCAGTTCAGACAAGCTCACAACAAAAGTGACTCAACTGTCAGACATTTGGAAAATACTTGGAATGAATCTTTTAGTTCAGCTTTTTTAAGAAGAGTAAGCAATAACAGTCCTGTTTTTGGAATGTGGTTCGTTAGAGCAGCCTGGGTGACCAAGTCTTTCCACATTTTTATTAAGAAAAGAGAAAATTTAGTAACATCCTGCAAACCTTTGGACACATTCACGTGGTGATGAAAAACATGCGGCAGGTCTAAAGTTGGAAGACGAAACTTGGCTCAGGAAGGAAATAGATGTTCGACCTTTGTAAATGTAACATTAAAGACGAACTTGATAAATGTTTGACATGATTCAAGGCTTGAATTTACTCAGCTTTTCAGTTTTTTCCAGAGCTAATGTGCCATTCAGCTGAGCCATGACCACACATTATGTCTTCAAAATAACTGTCACAGGAGAGTGATGCAAATAAATCTCGCTGCGGTTGAATCTCAATCGGTAAATGCCCATAAATGTGCTCACAGACAGTAATATAAATGAGTGTGAGTCAGACATCTTGAGGTCTTAGTGTGTAAGGGCTGGGCCGTCACACAGTTTGAAGACAGACTTCATAAGTCACCTTTCTTTAGCAGCGTGGTTCTATCAACAGAATCTGTTGAGTAACCAGGGACGGTCCAGCCAAAATCCCCTCAAAACCCACAGTCCCCTCCCTGACTCCCCCAGACCAGAGCCCCCAGCCGACAGCTTCTGTCCCCATCCTGTCTGGGCCCACATGGCCTGGCTCTGGATGGGAGACATCTCTGCACATTTCTCCTCACCCTCCTCCTCCTCCCTTTTCTCCCCATACTTCAGCCCAGCTGTGCCAACGAAGCCCGTGTGTTACGTTTTTCCTGTCGCTTCTGTGGCCAAAAACTGAAAAGGAATGATGGAAAAAAAAAAATAAAAGAGACGGTTAAGTGAGAATGAGAGCGAGAGAGAGAAAGAGAGTGAGTGTCAGTTTCTGGCACGGGTTTTGCTGCCTGCTCAGTTTTCACGGCCCATGGTTTTATTAGACTTTCCGCCGGGCTGCGGGCAAGGTTAAACGTCCACCGCTGGCCCGCTCGGGTTCGAAACCTCCTGTTAGCCCCCCTGGCTCCTCTCCCCTGCCTCCAACCCCCCTCCTCCTGGTTGTCCTGCGGTGCCGCTGCCAGTAAAGGAAACACATTAACACCCGGGCCAGTAACAGTGTAGGCTTTGTCCACAGCCAGGCAGGCCGGTCCATTAGGCCCACGCTCTGGTCCACACCGCACCAATTAGAGGAGGCAGGGAGCAGAGCCACTCCAAACAGAGGTGTGAGCTTTACAAGGAGACTACAGGTGTGCTCGGGGGGGAATAATGGACTTTATTACTGATTGGGGGTACTGTGCTACACTGTATCCCTCTGCCACCTTTTTAAGAGCCAAGTCGGCTCTGCAGAGTTTTGACAACCTGCGTTTAACCTGCAAACCTGAGTTTCCCTTGGATGTTGGATCATATCACACCCCTGACTTCCAATTTACTGTAGTTACCAATCTGGGCTCTTGTTACATTGCCTCACCCCACCAGGTCCTCACATATGATATATGGATATTGTTCTGTCTTTTGATTTTTTTCTGACTAATCATTTAATCTAAGAAAAAAAAAAGAATAAATAGTGGGAAGTTACCAGAGACCTCAGTGAAATTTTGAGATTGATGTGATTTGTCAGATCAACAGTTCAAAACCCAAATATTATTATTATTTCCTGAATTTCAAAGAGTGATACAAAATAAAAAATAAAGGCTTACTAGTGTTTTAGATAGATGGATAGATAGATAGATAGATAGATAGATAGATAGATAGATAGATAGATAGATAGATAGATAGATAGATAGATGGGTAGATTCTTCATTGTCATTGCATTAAAGTATGCAACAAAAATTGGCAGCATATATTAAAATAAATAAAGACTAAAATCATAAATCATCATTTAAAACAGAAAAATGCAGTATGTACTTGAATTTTAGATGGTAACATTTTTAGCTCTATTGCATGATAAATGGCTCAAAATAATGAATTGCTTAATAGAGGACTACTCAAGTTGGGTGTCCATTTGCCCAGGTAGTAAGACCTATACTGTTTAACCAGAACATCTCTGGTTTGATTCCAGCCAGGGACCCTTGTTGCAAGTCTCTCACTCTTAAGAAAAACTCCAAAAAAACTCCTTCCAAGGGAACTTGCAGAACTGTGAATTAAAAAATATAATGTTCAAAATCAAAGCAGCAGAAACCAACATACTTTTAGTTCCTAAATGGGTCAAAATTCAAAAGCATGGGATCCTACACTTCACACAATGCCACTCGATGGAACCTTTTCATTACACCCTGACTGCTTGGTTAAAAACCCATGTCTTTCACAGGCTCTGTATAGGAAGTTCCCTCTGAGCCACAGAAGACGTTATACAACCGTTTCTGGAGTTCCCCTTTAAAATTATGTTCGATTAACTTTCTCTCCATTGATTAATTGCTTAATTGTCCCATCCCTACATGTGGCATGAGAATGTCCGTGTGTGTGTAGCTGTGAGGTAGATCCCCGTTCCCTGTGGTGTGCGATAAGAGCCTGTCTGGCTGATGTGCATGAGAACAAAGCTGACAGTCATGGATGCATCAGTGGCAGATAAATAATTGCTGGTTAACATTTGACTACAGTTAGCAGGAGCGCTGGTACCTGTCAGAACAGATGAGCTGCCAGGTTAGAGAAGGGCCCCCGGGCCACCAGAAGAGGCGATCATGCAAAGACAGTACGGGTCTGACATCAGAGGGGGTTTCCATCGACAGTTTATCTACGCTCTGTAGACAGGTGCTATTTCCTAATAAACGTGTCTATATTATTGATTCAAAGAACTGAGAGCAATGGATGACTTTGAAGATCCAATTTTATAGCCTTTTGTTTTAAATTGTGTTCGTAGTGTGATCCAGAGAAAGTCTGAAGACCGCACAGAGCCTCATATAAACTCCAGCTCAACATGGCGACAGAGCAGCGTTGACGCGGGGGCCCACGTGACCCGCTACCAACACACAACATGCTGTATTTTCTCAAATAAGCGTGTCTAACCTCCTCTGGTCTGTTTTCACTCAGCCTGCCCAGGGCTGTCGCTTTCCTATGAAATAATTACTACAAATTTGGTGCGTTCGCATGATTGGGTTCATGGGATTTTCCTGTGTCTAAATGGAGGCTCTGCTCCATGTCAGGGCAACAGTGATACAGTGTCGAGACAGAACCGTGCTGTTAAGGCCAGGATGGGCTGCAGAGCTAAATGGCAACATTCATCTCAAGCATGATGAGTTTAAAAAGCTGCATGCAGGAGCTCTTAAGAGGTCCTGAAGAGGTTCACGCAAGGTTGTGGGAGATTTATGTACAGTGGAGATGTTGTGTCAGCTAAAAATAGCTAACTCTTTGATGCCAGTTTCAGGCTTTCCTTTGAAATGATATTTTCACATATCCCAACATATCTGCCATTTGGCTTTTGAACACAAGACAGAAGAGCCCAGCCAGAGCTAAACCCCGCGAGCTCTAATAGGCTGTTTAAACCAAGATGGTGGCATTATTAGTCATGACACCCTAATATTTAGTGTTGATTTCCATCAGTATAATGCTGTGTTTGGGTTGGAGGGCTGGAGCCTTTATTCGCAGGCACGCCGCGGCATCTTCTGCCCCCGCAGCAGGAATAGAGAACACGACACTGGCCCTCAGCGTGCCGCCAAAACACCCAGAAGACTCCTCTAACCCTGCTAGTGGCACAGAAATAGTCATTAGGAGCTCATTTGTTTTCCCGCAGATAAAATCGCCATATGTGTCTCCTCAGATTGAGGGCGATCTGGCAGATGCACCCGCCGTCGATGCGGTGATTCTGGACTGGACACTGCACCGGCGCAGTCAGGGTGGTCCTGTTTGGTTGTCATTTTTGTGTGGAACTTCCCTGTTTCTTTTTTTTTTTTTTTTTGGTGTTGACAGACTGATGCTCTGAGATTTGCCTTGGCCTCCGGCCCAGATTTGACACCGAAACATTGAATTAAAGGGGAAAATGAGAGAGGAGGAATCTAAAAGGATCTAGAGGCTGTAATGTGAGGTGGAAAGGAATTGATTTTACTCAGGGTGGCTTTTTGCTTTGGCTAAAGAAGACTTGGAGCAGTGGTAGAGGTTTGGAGGCCGTCTGTGTGTGTGTGTGTGTGTGTGTGTGTGTGTGTGTGTGTGTGTGGTGATGGAGCGATGTAGAAGTTTGGTAGGGATCTCTAAACTCCATTTTCAAGGAGACCTCGATTTCACTTATCTGCTCCTTGTTTCTCCGTGTCTGACGATCTGTGTTTGTGTGTGTTGGACCACGCTGAACCTCTGTGATATTTATATCCCATGTAAACTGTAATTGAATTCAGAAGATGTCAACAAATCATTTTTTTTTTTTTAATGTATGTGTTTTAGGTTCAAACTTTGTGACGCGTAAGATCAGCCGCTCTGTGGCAAAGATTCACCTGGGCCAACTGGAGAACTTCAGCCTGGGCAACCTGGACTCCAAGAGGGACTGGGGCCACGCCAAAGACTACGTGGAGGTAAAACACACACCATAACCGCACACAAGCCCGGAGAAGTACACACAAACTGTGCGTGCGCTGCTTCAGAGTTGAACAGGGTTCAGATGTGCACATAGCATTAACGGCGTGTTTTCCCAGATCATTTGAGGCCGTAATATGCGATCTGCATGAAGCCTCCTATGATTCTCTGCCAAAAGAGAAACAGAGATAGAGAGAGCGGGAGGAGAGAGAGAGGGCCGCATGCTGTGAGGCCACAGACTGCACTCTGGTTTCCCATAACTCACCCATGTCCCAGATCCCTCCAGGCCCCCATCGCCATTCCCTGAACGCCCGCAGAAGAAAGAGAGATATTAAGGGAACGCCGCGTCCCGGGGACGATGACAGAAATACGGTGTTTGTGTTAACGTCATGGTGCCAGCAGCAAGCAGAGAGAGGAGAGGGGAGATGAAACGAACAGTGGGGTCGTCCAGGAGCAGACGGAGCTCAGCGTTTCTGAACGCCTCCGTTTTTTTCCCACCTCAGCGCTCATGTGTGTGTTTAAGGAAGCGCACATTCCTATATGTGCGTCAAAGTGTGTGATAGGTTAAGGTTGGAACATGTGTGTGTTGCTCGCCGAGATGAAAGACTCGACGGGTTGCCATGTCTGACAGCAGAGCCCTCACAGCGGACGGTGTTGTTATTAGGAGGTGATGGTGGCGCAGGGGGCAGGGGGGGGGCTCTTTGAGATGGGAGTTGGAATGAGGAGGTTACGGCGCTGTTTAACTGCAGATCACAGCGGGGGGGGGGGGGGTCCCACGTCAGAGCGGGGAGGTAGTGGAACGCCGGTTGACGCCGTTGGGGTGGGGCGCGGAGGCGTCAATGGCGTCAGCAGTGTGTCGGTCACAAGTCTGCCGCTCAGTCACATCTTACTGTAACCACACTGAATAATTTAACCTCCTGTGGTAGGAAGTCTGACTTCAGTTGGAACCGGTTACATGGAAGCACAAAAGTTTATTGTTTTAGAAAAATGATCCGTTGTGTGATTTTATTTTCTCCCATGAAAGCAGATTCACATCTGACAAAATAAGAGACAGGGTATATAATCGTTTTGATCACATTTTGGAAGCAAAAGTCCCATTTATTGTTTTTCTCAAACAACAAAAAACATTTTATGCCTTTTAAAGGAAATCTGATCTCAGGTCTGAGGAGTTTAATTGGTTTTTGGAGCCTTTAACAGACCTACACGTTCTCAAAGGTAAATACTGTGTACATTAGGGATTCATAGTTAAAATGAATCACAGATGGATAATGGATACCAGTGTTTATGTTTATCTTTGCTCTATGATTATTTTGTATGTTCTCCTGATGAAATCCTTTCTGATCCCAGAATTTTACCAAAAAAAACCTGGACCTTGTGAAAGGGCCTGATCAATTTAAACTGATTTTTGCACAGATTTTACATCAACATGCATCATCTGACGAAATAAAAGACAGTATATATAATCTTTGCAGTTGCAGATGCAGTTTTGGAAGTAAAAGTCCCATTTATTGTTTTTACAGATATGAGGTGACAGGAAGTTCTAGGTTGAGTGGACTAAACTCGAAGTGAGATGTAGAAGCAGCACAACTGCATAAAAAGTCAAACGAAAAACCTCAGAACAGACCCAGAGTCTGTACTTCACTAACGTACAGAAACAAGAGGATGAAGACGAGAAACTGGAGAACAAAAGGAAAACAGACTGATATCTACGTTTTTCCCGCTTCACTGTAACAGACAAAAATGCTGGTTGTTGGGTCACATCCAGCAGGTTTCTTCATCCGGCTAACTTCAGCCTGTCTGACTGACCAGTTGTGTCCTTATGTGTTGTATGTGCAAACCCTGTACTGCTGGATGTGTGTGTGTGTGTGTGTGTGTGTGTGTGTGTGTGTGTGTGTGTGTGCGCGCACGTGTACTCGCCTGTCCTGGGCGCCCTGGCTTTGAGACGCTCCAGGTTTCCTGTGGGAACTGCCGACATTCCAGTTCTGGTGAATCAGGCACCTCCTTGCCGCGCGTCTCCAGTTTCGGAAAGGCGGATTTCGGGAAGCCAAACAGAAGCTCGAGGTGCTGAGGGGAACTGAGGTGGAGGATGAGGAAGGAGGAGGAGGAGGAGGAGCAGGAGGAGGGGTGGGGTGGGGTGGGGTGGGGTGGGGTGGGGGGGTTGTAGATGAAGGGAGGAGGCAAACAGACTTGTGTTTGTGGGACGTTCGTACATTATGCAAGAACGAGCCATCTCTCCTGCTGAAAGTTCACCCCACCCTGCAGACCATCAAAGGCTGGCGACTGTCACCCCCCCCCGCCCCCCCCCCCCCTTCTCTCTACTTCTCTGTCTCACTATGAAATATCCATCCATCCCGCCAGCGTCAGCAGTGTGTTACCATGGCAAAGTCAAACAACTAGCAATGTGTAAACAGAACCATGTGTGTCTGCTTCAGGCTGACAACTGCTTTTCCTCCCCTCCTCCCTCCCTCTCCTCACCCCACCTAGGACAGGGAAATTGCTTGTAATTGGCTGTGGATGGATTGCGGGTGGCAGGAGGGGCGTGCTGTGTGTCTGCTCTAACGACGTCTGAAGGCGTGCGGCTGGCTGGGCATCGTCTCGGCCGGGTATCGGGTGTCTGTCCCCGGCAGGCAGACAGACCCGGAGCTGCCCAGCTTTTCTCAATGGAGCCCTTCATTATTATTATTATTGTATTACGGGGTACGAGCCGGGAGCCGAACGCTTTAGAATAAGATCAGGAGATAAAATCATTTAAATCCTTCTGATCTCATTTTTCCTCAAAGGGGTTAAACTTTGGACTTTTTTATGACTGTGTTTGAAACCTTTTATTATTTCTTTTTCAGTGTGGTTCTCTGTGATTTGATGACACAGAACAAATTTCTGAATATGGGCACGTCAAGGAGAAAAGGAAACCCACAGCAATCACTCCCTAACGGCTCTTGTCTGAGCAGATAAAGATACATGAGTCGGCCATCTTTACTGTGGACTGCCCTCCTCCCTGCTCCCTTTCCTCTCCTCTCAGCCTCTGCTCCCTCCCTGAGTTGGCCCACGGTGGGTACAGCTGTTTGGAGCCCACCCCCCCCGCACCC
>NW_019174444.1:3030291-3030438 GCF_002260705.1 Seriola dumerili | reverse complement strand
CCGCACCCCCACCCCTCCTCCTACCTCCTCCCCTTGTGGCTGCAGAGAGCCATTTCCTGTGTAGAGGAGAAGGCTGGCTGGGAGGGAGCAGGAGCAAGAGCAGTCAGCCTCGTGGTTTTGGCCCTCTCTCTCTCTCTCTCTCTCTCT
>NW_019174444.1:3029372-3030266 GCF_002260705.1 Seriola dumerili | reverse complement strand
CAGACTTGTGTTTGGGACGTTCGTACATTATGCAGAACGAGCCATCTCTCCTGCTGAAAGTTCACCCACCCTGCAGACCATCAAAGGCTGCCACTGTCACCACCACCCGACCCCCCCCCCTTCTCTCTACTTCTCTGTCTCACTATGAAATATCCATCCATCCCCCAGCGTCAGCAGTGTGTTACCATGCAAAGTCAAACAACTAGCAATGTGTAAACAGAACCATGTGTGTCTGCTTCAGGCTGACAACTGCTTTTCTCCCTCCTCCCTCCCTCTCCTCACCCCACCTAGGACAGGGAAATTGCTTGTAATTGCTGTGGATGGATTGCGGGTGGCAGGAGGGCGTGCCTGTGTGTCTGCTCTAACGACGTCTGAAGGCGTCTGCGCTGGCTGGGCATCGCTCGGGCCGGGTATCGGGTGTCTGTCCCGGCAGGCAGAAGACCCGGAGCTGCAGCTTTTTCTCAATGGAGCCCTTCATTATTATTATTATTGTATTACGGGGTACGAGCCGGGAGCCGAACGCTTTAGAATAAGATCAGGAGATAAAATCATTTAAATCCTTCTGATCTCATTTTTCCTCAAAGGGGTTAAACTTTGGACTTTTTTATGACTGTGTTTGAAACCTTTTATTATTTTTTTTTCAGTGTGGTTCTCTGTGATTTGATGACACAGAACAAATTTCTGAATATGGGCACGTCAAGGAGAAAAGGAAACCCACAGCAATCACTCCCTAACGGCTCTTGTCTGAGCAGATAAAGATACATGAGTCGGCCATCTTTACTGTGGACTGCCCTCCTCCCTGCTCCCTTTCCTCTCCTCTCAGCCTCTGCTCCCTCCCTGAGTTGGCCCACGGTGGGTACAGCTGTTTGGAGCCCACCCCCCCCGCCCCCCCCC
>NW_019174444.1:2833900-3029347 GCF_002260705.1 Seriola dumerili | reverse complement strand
CAGACTTGTACGTTTGTGGAACGTTCGTACATTATGCAGAACGAGCCATCTCTCTGCTGAAAGTTTCACCCACCCTGCAGACCATCAAAGGCTGCACACTGTCACCACCACCCGACCCCCCCCCCTTCTCTCTACTTCTCTGTCTCACTATGAAAATATCCATTCCATCCCCAGCGTCAGCAGTGTGTTACCATGCAAAGTCAAACAACTAGCAATGTGTAAACAGAACCATGTGTGTCTGCTTCAGGCTGACAACTGCTTTTCTCCTCCTCCCTCCCTCTCCTCACCCACCTAGGACAGGGAAATTGCTTGTAATTGCTGTGGATGGATTGCGGTGGCAGGAGGGCGTGCCTGTGTGTCTGCTCTAACGACGTCTGAAGGCGCTGCGCTGGCTGGGCATCGCTCGGGCCGGGTTATCGGGTGTCTGTCCCGGCAGGCAGACAGACCCGGAGCTGCCAGCTTTTCTCAATGAGCGCTTCATTATTATTATTATTGTATTACGGGGGTACGAGCCGGAGCCGAACGCTTTAGAATAAGATCAGGAGATAAAATCATTAAATCCTTCTGATCTCATTTTTCCTCAAAGGGGTTAAACTTTGACTTTTTTATGACTGTGTTTGAAACCTTTATATTTTTTTTTTCAGTGTGGTTCTCTGTGATTTGATGACACAGAACAAATTTCTGAATATGGGCACGTCAAGAGAAAAGGAAACCACGCAATCACTCCACTCCTAACGGCTCTTGTCTGAGCAGATAAAGATACATTGAGTCGGCCATCTTTACTGTGGACTGCCCTCCTCCCTGCTCCCTTTCCTCTCCTCTCAGCCTCTGCTCTCCTCCCTGAAGTGGCCCACGGTGGGTACAGCTGTGTTGAGAGCCCACCCCCGCCCGCACCCCCACCCCTCCTCCTACCTCCTCCCCTTGTGGCTGCAGAGAGCCATTTCCTGTGTAGAGGAGAAGGCTGGCTGGGAGGGAGCAGGAGCAAGAGCAGTCAGCCTCGTGGTTTTGGCCCTCTCTCTCTCTCTCTCTCTCTCTCTCTCTCTCTCTCTCTCTCCCTCCCCTCGGGCTCCATCCTGCTTCACTTTCTCTCTGTCTTTTTGTCTGTTTCCTCTCCCGCCTTGTGCTCTTTATTCCTCACATCCCCTCCCGCCTCTTAACCTTTCACTATTTAGCGTTATGCACTCTGCGTCACTAGATCAGTGCTCCACCAAACTGTCGCTCCCTCTCGTCCGGCGCTCGATTGGCGAGCAGTTACCACCCAGTTACCAGATATTTCCCTCTGACATCTGATAACCGGCTCGTATTTTTCCCCTGACTGGAGCTGGCGTTGCTGTTCCTCGCTGCAGCAGCCGAAGCCGAAACTGTTGCCAGATGAGATGTGGCTGACCCGCTGACACACAGTCCTGACAGGCCCTCCTCCCCGCTCTTGTCTTGTTCACATATTTATTTTCAAAATATAATTACCTGTGAAATTCTGATCTTTGGAAGGTGTTGCCTTGCAGCCTTCAGGTGTGTGTGTGTGTGTGTGTGTGTGTGTGTGTGTGTGGTTGCCCCTGTGTGGGGGAAGCTGTCCGATTCCTGGCATTGTATGGAGGCAGTGAGGTGACAGGACAGCCCAGATGGTGTCATTTTTCACCTCCTTTATTTTTCTTATCCTTTTTTTTCTGTGACGCAGCTGCCTCTCTGCGCAGTAATGGTTACAGATGAGGCTAATTAGCCAATCACAGCGCAGATCAGGGCCAATCACAGATGATTGATGAGAGCGGAGGGCCATTCATCACATGTTTTTGGCCTGGGAGGTGACAGCAGGGGCAGGCTCGTGAACTTGGTACAGTAAGTTACGTCTATATTTTGCTGAGGCGCTTATCCAGCGCAGCTCAGTACGCAAATGGGCCTCATTACCTTTCTGAGAGATGATTGGACAAGAAGTCAGACTTGATGGACACTGGATCATTGGCTGTGGAGATCAGACATCAGGCGTGTCAGTTCTGGCCTCGTGTTTAAGTCTGATAGCTGTGATGTTTAAACAAAAGAGGGAAAGAAAGAAAGCTAAACAAACCCAGGTATTTCAGTTCAGTTCAGTTCAGTTCACCTGAGCTGAACTGCTACAACTCAGGATACAGGTAGTCTAATAATTATTTTCATAATTGATTTATTAATATTTTGATGATCTTCAGAAAAAGATAGATAAAAGTCTTGATTCCCAGAGTCTGTGGTGACGTGTTTATGTCTTGTTTTCTGATCAACAATTAAAAAAAAAATCTAGAAGATTAAGAAGCTCAGAATTTTTTCTTGAAACGATAAAACAACAAACCGATCAACAAAATTGCTGCTGATGATTGATCAGTCGACTTATTATTGCAGATTCTAGTCACAGCCACACTGATACGAACACCCATAACAGGCAATATATATGATTTATGAAATTCATACAGCAGATATTAAGAGTAAACCGTGAAAAGCAGGAGCAGGTGTCAGTTGTGGGTTTAAATAAGTCTGATATTCATTTAAAGTTGTTTGTTTTATTTGTTGCACCTCCTCCATCAACCTGCAGCTCAGGATGTTGACTCTGTGTGTGTGCGTGTGTGTGTGTGTGTGTGCGTGTGCGTGTGTGTCTGGGGTCTTTACAGCAGTGATTCAGGGAGCTGATAAATACCTCAGCCTGCTCTGTAAGGTTTTAATAAACACAGCTGGAGTGGTAAAGAGCTAAAATGGGAACTAATAGGGCAGAGGAGAGGGAGCGTTAGGTTTCATCACCAAAATCTCCTGACTACATCCAAACCCCCTGACCCCTCAACCCCTGATACCCCAGCACACCCACCTGGGCAAAATCATGCCATCCTTTGAGAACTGTGTGTGTGTGTGTGTGTGTGTGTGCGTGCGTGCGTGCGTGCGTGCGTGCGTGCGTGCGTGCGTGCGTGCGTGCGTGTGTGCGTGCGTGCGTGCGTGTGTGCGTGTGTGTGTGTGCACTCTTTTGGGGGTTAGGCCGAGTGTTGACCGTTTAGTGAGAGAGACTGTGACAGAAGCTACTGTCATGTTGTCCTGACATCCCACACACGCAGGATGAGTAAACGACAGCAGCTGTGCTCGTGCATGGATTTAAGTGTGTGTGTGTGTGTGTGTGTGTGCAGGTTTTTGGGCATTAATTGCAGGTGAAATTCGACCCTTGGCCTTAACAGCAGCTCAATAAACTGGGGTTTGCCCCCTCCTGTGGCTCAGAGTAATAAAACCTAACTGAACCTCTACCAACCTCATGCATGAACACACACACGCACGCTTTGGACTCATTTCAGCAACATGTACATTTATAGAGTATGATGACTGAACAAAACAAAAGCATTTTATGCCTTTTAAAGGACTGATAAGGAAATCTGAGCTCAGGTCTGAGGAGTTTAATTGGTTCCTGGAGCTTTTAAAATCTGTCGTTTGGAATCTGGGCTCAACAGTAGACTTTACTTACAGGTTCTCAAGGGTAAATACTGTGTACGTTAGGGATTCATAGTTAAAAGGAATCACAGATGGATAATGGATACCAGTGTTTATGCTTATCTTTGTTCTATGATTATTTTGTATGTTCTCCTGATGAAATCCTTTCTGATCCCAGAATTTTACCCCAAAAAAAAACCTGGACCTTGTGAAAGATCAATTTAAACTGATTTTTGCACAGATTTTATGTCATCATGCATCCAAAGGTTGTTGTGTTTTCTTCTTGTGACAAGCACAGCTCAGAAAATACTTGTTGATGAAAAGTCAAGACAAGAATTTCAACAAATCCAAAATGAGCTTGAGATCTTCCTCTAGATGTGATCTAAGTAAACAGAAAAACTGCAAATTTGCAATGCAGAGTCATAATATCTGTTTTAGGATTATTAAATCGAATTAAAGAGAGTTTAATGTAACTTTATCTCTAATTAATGAGGTCCTGTTGCTTATATAAAGTCTCTTCAGGTCAAATTGTGATTTGTGGTGGCATTAGTAATGGCACTTTGAAGGAATCTTATTGAGTTAGTTTTGGTTGTATCTTTGATAAGTTTTCGATGGGTTTTATTTCCACTCATGTCACAATTTATTTTTAAAACAATAAAACCCCAAAGTAAGGAGCCCCCGAAATCTTGAAGCTTTTGTTCAGTGCATTTTTGCATATTTTACACAGCTGGATCGACTCATGATACATGTTTTAATACTTTTATGTCAAATGACTGTTTGTAGAGTTCACACTTTTGTTTAGTGGATGATTTACTTGTGTAATTTTGGCTGGACCATGACAGCAGGGCCAGCTATGTAAACATGAATGTTTGTGAGTGAGTGAGTGAGTGAGTGAGTGAGTGAGTGAGTGAGTGAGTGAGTGAGTGAGTGAGTGAGTGAGTGAGTGAGTGAGTGATGAAGTAACATCATTGGTTGGCTGGCCGAGTGTTGGAGTTTCTCCATTGGTTGTTGCTCTTTCACAATGATTTGGTGCAAACAAGCAGTGTTACCGACTTAACGCCTTTGTTGCTAGATGAACAGACTTTATTTTCAAAAAGGCACCTAGCGACCAATGTAGGGACTTCTTGGACAAACCTTAGCTGTTTTCCGGAGAAGAGAGTCACCAGTGTTGTCCTGCAAGCGCGAGGTCAGGCCTTCTCTCCGCAGACATACCTCTCCATCCGATCACTTTACAGTAAATCCAGCTGAAATCGCAGCTGTCTTTGTCTTTAACTGATGTGTTTAGTGATTTAATCAGGCGACATCGTGGTTATAAAATCAGGATTTTAGGTTAACATGTAGTTTCAATGGGCCACGTTTCAGTCACTGTTTAGCACAGACAAACATGTAAATGAAAACAGCTTTAGTGGAAATTCAGCTGTATTGAAATACTTTATATGAGGAGAGAAGAGAGCAGATAGAGGGCTGAAACCAGCTGATACTAGGCTGAAGGCTAATCATCTACAATATAGTCCAGCTATATACTAGGTTTTGACCTGATAATCGCACAACACATACAGGTAGACAGAAGAGAGTTTGCACTTGGATAAACACTTGTAGGAGGTGAGATATGACGATAAGAGTGTAATGAATTGGGTGAGAGACTTAAAATAGATTTCCAGGGAGGCATTCTTGCCCCATCTTGCCCCCATGCGTCCAAATCCTAAATCATCAAACATGGGGTGAGTGTTTACTGTGGCATCGTACCAGAGGGACAGTGGAGGAGGCTCAGGGGGGAGTCGCAGAGCAGAGAAACGTTGCATACATAAATTAGACCTGAAGGAAGATAAATAGAGGGAGATTGTGTAAAGCCGACTCCCCCGCGCTGCTCTAACAATGGAAGAACAGATAACAGACAGATCCGTGATAGGAGAGACTCTAGGGTTTCTGCTCTCGTGAAGGGGGCCACTGCAGGGTTACACTGAGTGTGTGTGTGTGTGTGTGTGTGTGTGTGTGTGTGTGTATATGAGTCCCTGAAATTTCAGCAGGAACCTCTGCAGCTTTACAGACAGAAACCTGACCCAGGGGATGTCCTCATTTCTGGGGTGAGATTCAGGCGTTTTCAGGGAACGTCTCTCTCTTTCTGTTCCTTTTCCTGTTCTGTTCATTTCTGTCTCACTCCTCTGTTTCTCTCCAGTTTGTCTTTGGCAGCACGGCTCTGGCTGATTGGCTGAAAGAGCTGGATCAAAGCAGCGACTGGCTGGAGAACAGCTGGGAAAGGGAATGACAGAGGGGTTGGTGGAGGCTGGAAGTCCTTCTGTGTTAAACAGGGAGTTTCTACTACTAAGATCAATATTGCAGTGTTCCAATATGGCAGATTTGTAACTCCAGAACCTGCTACACTTTTTGAACCCTGCACTGTGCGCACTCCTTCAGCCAGAGCTCATTCAGTACTCCGTGTTGTGCTGTCTCCTGCAATCGGTGGACAGCATCATGCGATTAGTTGTGATATGTGTGTGTTTTTTGCTTCACTTGTTGATTATTTCGTACTCACACACTTATCCAGCTTGAGAGTTCAGCATCTTTCATTTATCTTTGAGCCTGAGTGATGCCCTGGTGGTTTTATGTGGAGGCACCAAAAATAGACACTTAGCCTCAAAACGCATCTGTTTTTTTTGTGACTTATTTCTTTTTTAATATAAGACTTTTCTCTTTGAACATTGTTTATTGATGATAGAGGGTCTTTGTTGATTATTCCATCAAACTGTATCATCAGTACTGTTCAGTACTGCTCGATCTTTCCACTGGCATCTTGTGTTAGAAGAGGGAAATATCTCCTGTGTGTTACTTGTTTTTGTGAAACTGGCACCAGGGCGAGTTTCAAATCATCTTCTTCTACCTGTGTTATCTGTAATGTCGTGATTACTTGCCACAGTGTAGTTCTTTTGTCATCTACTTCATCAGAACTCACTAGTTACACAATTAGTATATTCTCACACAGCTTCGACATACACACTAAATACTATGCGTGGGCATTGGAACCTAATTATTGCAAATGTCGTTCTGTTTGTCTCTCATACGTTTGTGTGTTTTTGTTTCCTGGTTCTATTCTGGGTTTTGCTTCACATTCTGAGATGCAAGTGTTTAACATATTGAATCCTGTTAGCTTTGTTCACATTGGTTGATCTGCCTACACACACTACAATCTCATTGTTCTGATGATCAGAATCCCCTTAGAACTAAGCAACCACTCCATATTACCTCGTCACACTTGCTGCGCACTTCTTTACCTGATCTCCTCGCTCCTCTCCTTATTGAATAGATTTAGTACTTAGTGTTAACTTCAAGGTCTCCTACTGCGCTGAAGCTTGCTACCCTAAGTCGCTTTGGATAAAAAACGTCTACCAAATGAGTGAATGTAATGTAATGTGTTATCCTCTTCTGCAGCAGTAGGCATGAAGCTGATTCAGTTTGACATATTAACGGCTTCATTTTCTTGTTTCAAGGTTGTTTCACTCAATAAAACATTGGAAGTAAAGAACCTACAAAAAAAGCTTCACCAAAACCATCTTCCTCCTCCAGGTTAAGAATCACTATTTGGAAGTTGTAACGCACTTTTATGTCAGATTTAATACAGTTTTATAGCAGTATTGATCCTGAGTGCTAATTATTTCTAAACCATTGGAACTAAAGATTAATAATAAATTTACAGTTGGCATGCCGGTGACTTTTACTGCCTGAAGGAGTCAAAAACGACCAAGTGGTGGTTGTCTTTTTCTTTTAAGGACAAATTAGAGCTGTGTGTCCAGCTGGACGCCTGTGACGGCTCTGGAATGAAGATTGTCTTTCTGGAGGTCGTTTTTTTTTTTTTTTTATAAAGGAGAGAAGAAAAGTTGAAAGTCCTTCACGTTGGAAAGAACTTTTTGGGAGCATTAAAATCTTAAATTTGCAGTATAAGCATTTCCATTAACCATTTTCCATACCTTAAATATTAAGAATATATCTTCATAATGCTGAAAACAAAAGAAATGATTGTACCGATGAGCTTTAATGGGACTCGAGGATATTCAGTATTTTTTCCCAAGTTTATATTTGTGTGTGTGTGTGTGCGTGTGTGTGTGTGCGCGTGCACGTGTGTGTGTGTGTGTGTGTGTGTGTGTGTGTGTGTGTGTGTGTGCGCGTGCAGCAGCAGCTGGCCGTCTCTCTCAGACTGACAGGCCTAAGCTCTCCCCTGCTGGGTTGAGGATGAAAGCAGATGCTCTCCTCCTTCTTCTCCCGCTCTGTTTTTCTCTCTTTTCTCCTCGCCGCCTCGCGTAACCAGAATCCTCAGCTTTCATATGGAGCCCGCAGGATAGTTTGCACCCTGGAGTCCTGTAGAAAGCACAGACTGACAGGCATTTCCACAAACATACATGCACAGGCACACACATGTATGTACATATGCAGATTATTCATGTACGGAAGGAAATTGATTGATTTATTTATTTAACTTTTTTGAAGTTACAAACAAACAAAAAAACAATAATATATCCATCCTCCCAAATTCAAATCACACAAATGAAATAGAATAAAATAGAATTAAGGAAAGGAAACAGACCTGACTAATGTTCTGCATGTGAAACCATTTTTTCTATAAACCTTGTTGTTTTCTTAGAATACTTGATCTGCCTCTTCTTACCAGCTCTTACTTTGTATTTATTTTGAATGAGCCAATGACAAAAACCTTAACCGGCGGATTGAAATTTTCCCTTACTGGTTCCAGTATGGTAAAGTTCCAGCCCTGATAGCAGAAACACTTTTTATTTATTTTTTTTAGTATCTTACTTTTAAGGATAGAAACACGTTTCCCTCCAAAACACTTTGTACAAGAACCTTACCTAAATATAACAATATAACATTAACATAGAAATAGATTCAAATCTGGAAATATCTGATCAAAGAACGGGTTAATAAAGCTGACCAAACCAAATATTCAATAACATTCTATCGCTGGTCGTCAAAAGACGTTTTTATACCATGACCCTTGTGTTCTGCAATGTAATGTTCAGTAAATGAAGGCTGAGACAGTCTGCTTTTGTGATATATTTTCCTGAAAATCACTGATTGTTGTAAACAAAAGTGACTAAAGTGACTTCTGTCTCATTTCACTTGTCTTGATTTACAACGGGAATGTGTCTGTTTCTTAGTTGTCCTGTGGTTCACTGCTGTGTTTCCACAGGTTTGCAAGGTCACACACACACACACACACACACACACACACACACACACACATACACATACCCAGCAGAGAGTTAAACCTCCCACCTGGACAGAGGAGAAGGAGAGAGGGCAGGAGAGGGTGAAGGAGCAGGGGGAAATGGATGGGATTATGTCTCCAGAGGGGGCGGGTACGTGGTGAGAAGAAGGCTCTGTACCCCCCTGGGGAGGGGGTTCACAGTTCGGGGAAGGAGGGATAGTGTGAGCCTTGGGGTGATGAGTAGGGGGTGAGTAGAGAGAGAGAGAGAGAGAGAAAAAAGGTGGAGACTAAGTTCACTTTTTCTTCCAGAAACTAGTCAAAGCTAGAACAGCAACACCAAAACTGTTGAGGGCGACATACATGATTTAATACTGATTTAGTGATGCTAATAAATTTTAACTAAATCAAATAAAACTTCTCTGAATAGAGGAGGAGGGCTGTCGTAGGTAAGGAGTCCACAGCTGCCTTGTGAAGCTGAGACACTCCCTGATCGGGAAGCACAAGTGTGAGAGGCGCCCTAATGCAATAATCCCTCCCAGGCGTTTTTCTGTGTGTGTATATATGTGTGTGTGTCTGTGTTTGTGTCTGTGTGTGTCTGTCCTTGTGTGTGTTTTTGAGTGTTGTCGCACAGAAAAAGACGGAGTCTCATGTCGTGACTTTTTAGGGAGTATGAGTGAGAGTCAGGGAGTGAAGTGAAGCCTTCACTGCTCCAGCAGACAGCACTGATGGAGTGGAGGGATATTCAAGGGGGTGAGGGAGTGGGTCATCTTGTTTTAATTGTCTGTGGAGTCTGGCCGACTCTTTGGGACTGGAATGTGTGTGACCTCCTCTCTCGCTCCTTCACACTCCCTTCGCTCGCCCCAGTGTGTGTCTCTCGCTCCGTCAGACGACCGAGCGGCTCGTGGGAAGATTCTCCGTCCAGACTGCAGAGTGTCGAAACCGAGCCAAATATCACAAGAGCTCAGTCACAGTCTCAGCTCCTCTCACTCTCTCACAGCTCTCTCTCGTTCTCCATTACATTTTTGTCTGACTGACTGACCCCTGTGATCCTCATCTTTCTGTGCGCCTATCACTTGCTCTATGAGTATAAATAGCTCCCTTTGTGCACATTGGAAAAACATTCATTTGCATGTGCAAGCGTCTTTGTGTTTGTATGATATGGTGTGGTGCACAAGTAGACAAACAGTTTCATTTCAGAAGCTTTATTTACTGGTATATTACTACTGATGAAGTCACATTAAGACCATAACTAATAAACATGATGTAAGTGTAACTGACAAGAGCAACAAAAGCAAAGCCCCCACTGAATAATTCAAACCTTTGTTCACTTTCCTGCTTAGAGGTGGAGGACGTGATGATCGTCTCATGTTTATATCAAGCATCAGCCTCTGAGGCTGAAAAGTGAAGCCAACAAACTGCAGTTCCTCTAATGACCACTAGAGTATGACTCCAACAGTGAGTCAGTCTCCATAGACTCCCATTTTAAAATGTCCAACTTCACAACAGAAATAAACACGTTTAAAGCCTGGTACAAAAGCAGTTTTGTCTCTAGAGCTGATTTCCTCCTTCATGACAACTGTTTATATAACTCACCTGTTGACATTTTATTAAGACTTAAAGTCATGGAGAATTGAGGACATGGCTGCCTTGAGTGACAGATGGGTGAGTGTATGCTTGCCACAAACCGGTATGCACCAAAGTCGGTGCTCCAGTCGCTCACACTACAGCTGTTCATACAGCTCATGGGCTCTTTTATAGTTTTTCATTTTTTCCCTCCGACATACAGGCTTCTAGCTGGGATGATATGTCAGCATAATTAGAATAATCAGTATAATTTACTCCAGTCTGAACTGAAGTTTTTCTCTTTTTTTTCATTTCATATATTTATGTTAATAATAAAATTTTTATTTTGAGCAAATATTTAAATACACTACAGTAATGTATATTATCTATGAATTTATCGACACCCCCACTGTATCCCCACCAGCGACCGTCTCATACTGGAAACACTTAACTTATTGTATTCATATCTTTCATTCCTGGTATTTAAATTTTTCATCCTCATTTATTATTAATTTTGTGCCTTTAATTTGAATTCCCCTTTAGTCACAACTTACTGTTTTGTGGCTACATGTTGCTGTCTTGTTTAATATGCTTAATAATATCAAGCACTTAGTAATGCTGCTGTGTTATTATCGTTATTACATCCTTAAATATGACCTGGATTACTGCAACATTGACCAACATCGGCTGAGAGTGAATAACCTCTGTAATAAAAAAAGGATCCAGATGTAAAAACTCCATAATTAAGTCAGTTTGGTTCGTTATTCAAATCCTTTGTCTCATTGTCCCTTACTCGTGCAGAACTGCCTCTTTAACAACCTGATGGTGTTGTTTTCTGAGCTTGAACACAACTTCAGGTAAAGAGGGGGGCGGTCGGGGGGGTGATACGGTTTCAAGCAGCATTTTCCCGCCAGGTCCGCTGAGAGCTGCCTGTAGTCTATTGAGCGTGGCGGAGACAGCATCCCAACCAGTCCACTTCAAACAGGCCTCATGGCTTTAATGGAATGGAAACATTTGTTGGGTCACAGCACTGAAAGCCCGTCTTCCCTCATCGCATAACACCAAATGGCTTCCTCATGTTGTCTGCTTTTTATTAGACTTATAGTGCATCCACGTTCGCACAGGCTTATGATATTAAACCGGGCACACGTCCCTGTACGAGCTCCCGCACACAGAGACACTTTACACTTGCAAACATGCTGGCATGCACAAAACACACGTTCGCAATACACCAAGGGGGGCTATTGGAGTGATAGGGTCACGGTAATAAACCCTACATTGTCCTTGTGTTAATATTGTTGTACACGTATTCACACTCGTGCACAACCACAGACATCAACTCGCTGACACGCGTGCACAGCAGCGTCCGAGGCCGGTGCATAATTGGTGAGGAAACGCCGCGCTGAGGTGTTGGTCTGATGGATGAGGAGAGAAGTGACGCTGCGTTCAGAGCCGCTCTCTGAACCACAATGAGGCTTTCACTCAGCGCGGCTCGTATTGAACTCTATCCTTATTAAAACAGCCCCGATGGAGAGCTGAGTATTTGCTTTTAGAAGGTGGGACTTTCTTAGGGAGTGCCAGGGATCTCTTTTTTAATTAAGTGGCCTCAGCAATATGAGAGTCTGTGTGTGTGAAAGTGTGTGTGTGTGTGTGTGTGTGTGTATGTAACCTGAGGGGAGGCCCTGTCTGTGACCTGCAGTGATAGTGGCGGTTTGTTTTCATTCTAAACTTGCCTCAGAGTTACTGGTTTTGCACCTTATTTGACCTCAGCTTGACCTGGCCGTCACCCCTGCCTGACCCTTCTCTCAATGCCAGGCCCCAGCCTTTTTTTCTTTTCTTCTTACAGTGACACCTCTCTGTTTGCCTTTTTTTCTTTTTTCCTTTAGTCACATCCTTTCCTTCCCTCTCTCCCTCACTTTTCTACGCTTCTCTTTCACCCACCTCACAATCCCTTAGTCAGCTTCCCGGCAACACTCGGCTGTTGTGCACACGCACACAAGCGTGTGCACACACTCACTCAATCAAAGTGAATGATTGCACATTTGTCTTGACAGTTGCTATAAAAAGAGCCGTCCACTAAACACTGCAGTCCTCTCATTATATCATTACCGACCCACAGGCAGGCAGGCAGCTCTCTGACTTCTGTCTCCCTCTTTCCTCCTCTGTTCTCAAAGTCTCTCTCTCACTTGTTATTTTCATTTATGTCTTCTGCAGCACAGAGAAGAGCAGAATAAAAAATGTGACGGAATGAGAGGAAAAGAAAAAGATGTGTGGCGCTGTGGTGTGAGAGGAGGGGACAAGGGGGAATCCCTAGCTCTGCATTGTGGAGCAGAGGCTCCATGGCTCCAGGGGGCAGGCCAGCTGAAGTGTTTGTTTATGTCTGTGGGCCAGAGGGGAGAGACGGTGGCCATGTTCAGCAGCTACATGAAAGGCCCCGAGCGTCTCTAATGAGACGTAATTACCGTGCGTGTGTGTTTACGAGATTGCGAGGGAGCGAGGCGGAAAGAGAAGGAATAAGCACGTTTCGCCCCGCTGTGTTTACTCCCTTGTCTTTACAAATCTTACGTTTTTTTTCACGGCGCAATAGCTTGCCTCGTTGCTCTCCAAACCAGCGCAACCTCAAAGTATAGACCTCGCAGATTGGTGACTGTCACAGCCTGTCATGCTTGTTTTATTCCCTGAGATGTTATGTGAGCAGCCGGCTGGTGTGACATGCTGCGAGGTGGGTAACGTAGTCTCTCATGTGCTGGCCACGTGGCCGAGAGGATTCAAAAATACACCAGAGACGAATCTAGAAGAGAATAGATGCTAAGAAAGGTTTGTAATAATGTCCTGATTCACCAAGCTGGGACCGGCGCTCATTCACCCCAAGACACCTTTGATTATTTATTTATTTAGTTATTTATTTATTTTACTTGGATTAAACTATATTGAAATGTTCCATGATGAAACTACAGTTATCTTCATAATATCATCAATGAATCCTGTGAAAAGACTCAAACCACAGCCCATTACAGTGTATGACTGTACATACGCTGTAATGTACAGTGGTAACTCTACATTTTTTTAAAAATTTTAAATTTTTTTATTGTCATCTAAAATTAGAAACACTTAGAGTACACTGGTTTGGTCTCCACCAACTCCAGAGAAAAAAATCTGTCTATTTAGCTGCTAGATGTCCCACTTTCTTCACCAGCTAATCGCTAACTGTACCAGTCTGCCGTTAGGGGCTGGGCAGGTAGCGTACAGTGGGTGTATCAGAGCTGGTTTGCCTGAAAACAGCTGCCTGATGCTGCTGGAAACAATGGGAACAATGTGATCAATGGGACTGAATAGTTAATGTCATGTTAAACCAAAACAATGAGCTAAAAGATGCTAAACGGCTCTGCAGAGAATAGGTGGATTATTTATTAAGGGTTTGTCACTGCGATCAGTTATTATTGGTATGAAAGTAAAGACCGAAGGAGCTTTAGTAGGTTTTGGAAAAGAGTGGAGTTCTATGTTAACCTTTAAAATAAAACATGGTTGACCATGGGACAAAGGTTTTGATCTAGCATCTTAGCTGAGCTAATATCCTCAGGCTGTGCTGTCTGTCATGTCCTGTGCGTGGGCAGACCATGATGAGCTCTTTAATGGCCTGGAACTGGAAATATGACTGTTTGTATTTACAGGCCATTAAGAGCTTTCCACTGGCATTCACACTCTCTAACCAGAGAAAACACAAGCTGCTGCATAGCAAACACCAGCCTACGTGTACTGTACGCCTCCGCCACTGAGAGCTCCCTCTGTGTTGCCTCAGAGCATGTGTGTGAGCGCGCGGATGCTCGCCGCCCCAAAATAGCATGCACCCCTAATTACGGCTGCAAACACAGGTGTGGAAAGCCAGGCCTCCCTCCGCCCAAAGTCCCAGACCCACTGTCCAGCACACAGCACCCTGTGTGTTCCTGTTTGGGAGCACAGGAAGTCCAGACTGTGTGTGTGTGCAAGTGTGTAGAGTTGTGTGGAAAAAGAGTGTGCAAATGCGTTTCTTCATCTCTGCATGTCGCTGTGTGTGTGTGTGTGTGTGTGTGTGTGTAGAAGCAGAGAGTGGCTGAATGAGTGTGTGTAAGAGAGAGAGAGATTCTGTGTTTGCATATGAGCGAGTCCAGACCACACCCTTTGAAGTCAGCAGTGCAGTGTGTTGGGGTTTGGGCACGGACACACAGCCCCTCCACTGCCTGGCTGGAAACCCTACACCCCACATCAATCAGACCTGCCACTCATGCATTATTCATATCCCAGACACACACACTTAAACATACACTTTCTCATCCTTAGACTCTTGAGTTTTTGCTCCTTATATCTCCAGCTGGCAGCAGAAGTAAAATAGGGTGGGTGGCGCTGATGTTGGGGGGTCGGCCTGCATTCAACTTCAGTGTGTAGGTTGGAAACAAAGATGAAGCTGTGAAGTCAGTAGACACATTTTGAATTGTTAAAAAGAACCAAAAAATCCCTGCGCTTTTGATAGGTTTTTAATGACATTTGAGTCCAAATCAGGTAAAATTCTTCCATGTCACAATTTGTGATCGCACCTGTTCAAAAGACATTCTGGAGTGCAAGAGGTTTAGAATAAAAAAAAGGTTTGGCCTTGGATGATAATTAGAGTTTTTGCTACTTTTCTTTTTTACCAAAAAGTACTAACTTTTTCCAGAACTTTCACAAAGCCTTCATCAGTGGATGGACTGTGCTCAGTTTAATCCATCAGACTTACACACTGTCATCCTGCTTCAGCTTTGGCCTCCTGTACTCACCATAACTGCTTTCCTGTGCAGTGAAGGATTATGATCTTCATTTTCAGTTTATAAGTGGTTTACGTCGTCTGGTTGAACCAAGCGGCCACCTCTGGGGCTGAAAAATAAAGCCAACAAACTGCAGTTCCTCCAATGACCACTAGAGTCTGGCTCCAACAGTGAGTCAATCCCCACAGACTCCCATGTTAAAATCTCCAACTTTACAGCAGAAATAAACAGCCTGGTACAAAAAACTGTTCTGGTCCCTATAGCTAACGTCCTCCTTCATGACAACTGTTTATATAACTCACCTGTTTACACTTTATTAAGGCTTAAAGTTATGGAGAACGGAGGACGTGGTTGCTTTGAGTGACAGGTGGGTGAGCGAAACGATGTCTCTGCTCCACACACCCCTCCTCTTTGTCCACTTCTGGATTAGCTGGGAGTTAGGGGCGGAGTCAGGCACTGCCAAGATGGTGAGGGCAGAGCAGCCCACTCTGAGCTTCAAAACTGCTCGTCAGAAACCTGTGGGTGACGTCACAGTGGCTACGTCTGTCTTTATTTACAGTCTACGGGTTTAACTCTTTGATTGTTTACAGCCTGTCTGATCATCTGGCTGCTTTCTTTTTTAGTTATCATAAATTAATATCAAAGAAAATAAGCTTTAAGTTGTAATAAACTGGAATTATCCTTTAATGAGTTGCTAAGTTTTAAAGAAAGCATATGTTGAATTCATATTTGTTGCCATGCCTGTTTATAGACACTGGAAAATGGATGGGCCCTGTATGGAAAGCTGTCTATCATTCGTCTCTCTCTCTTCCTGTCTGTGTATATGTCTCTCTCTCAGCTTCAGCTGGTATTGTCTCACTCACTCTCCTCGAAACCCCAAAATGAGCAGTTTCCAGGCCACCGTTTTCTTCTGACGTCCTTGTAGCATGTCCTCACATTCTCAGACCACAGCCCATTTTCTCTCCTCACTGTTTTTTTTTTCCCCTCTCAGACGTCAGTCCGATGCTCAGGCGGATCGAAAACAGGCCTCAGAGGACAAGTTGTTATTGACCTCCTGCTGAGCCCCAAGCAGCCTTCACTGCCAGTGGAAGACAGATGTAGACGGAGGCAGAAAGCGACAGAGACGCGTTAGCTCTTCCAGGCCAGACGGGCAGACAGGAGCTGTGAGAAAGAGCTCAGTTTGACATGAGAATTAGCTTTTGTAAACACTTAGAACAGTCAGTGTCGGGCTACTGACACCGCGGGGTGTTACGTTCCCACATCTTCACACACATAAAGCCTGCGTTAACAGCACGAGATGTTTAATAGGATTTGAACAAACTGCAGACACATGACATCTGTTTGGCTGCGCTGGACAAAGTTGTGCTTATTAAATTTTCAAAGCTTGTTTATATTCATATGAGGTCACTTCTGAATTATTGATTAGGGGAAAAGTGTGAGGTGGGCGTGTTCGTCTATTTGTCACCATGGAAGGGTGTTTCCTGCTTAAACAGCAGCAGATGCCTGTTCGCCGTCTGCGTCTTCTCTCTCTCTCTCTCTCTCTCTCTCTCTCTCTCTCTCTCTCTCTCCCTCACTCTCTCTCCACGTCTTTCTTGGTTTGAGTCCTGGTACGCTGTAGCCAAATGGAAAGTGACCCTTGGCAGGCAGCGGCACATTAAACACAGTGGGTCACTGTCAGAGAAACATGCTGGCAGCTTTTTGCCAGAAAGCCGCTGGCGAGTTACTCAGACGGCATTTTGAGCAAATTTCACCAAGCAGTTGTACAAGCTTTGGCGAAGTCACCGTGGAGCACGCCAGGAGCCGTAGCGGGCAGGGGGAAAAGCTTTAGAGCGACGAAAATATAAATTTTGACACACGAGCCCAGATGCCATTTTTAAAAATATATCCTGGCTACAGAAACAAAGGGCATTGTTGGAGGGATTTGACTGGCTCTCACGACTTCTACAGGAATAGTTTAACACTGTTACAGTAGCCATGGGGGCCCATTTTGGGGTGGGGAATATTGTGTATGTATGTGTGTGTGTGTGTGTGTGTGTGTGTGTGTGTGTGGGCTCGGGCAGGATATGAGGAAACCTCTGAGCAGCTCAGTGGATATTTGTTCGCATTAACTTGGAACGTTTAGTTTAAACAGACACTGAGCTGGGTTCAGGTCCAGTTCGCACAGTATGTGCGTGTGGTGCACCTTGTTTACACAAACCTCAGGACATTTTATCTTAAATTGATTGAAGAATAGTTATTAAGAAGCAGTAAGTGTATGTAATCTTGTATAATGAGCTTGTTGTCAGACCACCACTGGGTTTCAGGCAGCTCCAGATCCTCTTTATGCCATTGAATCCCCAGCCCCCCCCCCCCCCCCCCCCCCCCCCCACCTTCTCTCCTCTGGGCAGGGCATGGCTGAGGTTTACTGTAGCTAACACACACACACTCACAGGAAGCCAATAAGGCATCGATGTCCTTCCAAAGATCCACAGATGGTCCTGTGTTGGACTGTTAGTGTGTTCAGATGGGTCAGATATGAAAGCCGCGGCTCCCAGGTTGTTGTATATTTACTCACCGAGGAGAGACTCCAAGACTCGTCCCTTGTTCATATTACTGGGCATTACTCCGAGTTACAAAGAGATTATGGCCGATTGAGCGCAGATTATGGGCGAAAACCGAACCTATTGTGTTTCATACAGCTCACTGTGAACAGACTAGAACTTATTAACATGTGATCTGTGTCTTGTTCTTGTCTATTTTCACAACCGCTGCTTATGAGATCCTTTTTCCAAGCATGAGGGGGATTCCTGTGCTGTTTGTGCAGCTTGACCTGCAGTTCGCCACAAGCATTGGTGTCAATTCTTAGGTAGTACAACATCCTTACTGCCAGTAAAGTGGCTGAACACCCACCAGGGCTGTTATTGGTTGAAACCATGAAAAATTGCACTCCATAAATGTGACTGCTTGTCATATTTGTGGAATGTACTTCCTGCCCTTTAGTCTATTAGTTATAAGTAAAGGATTTATTCAACTGCTGTGGAAACTGCTACTGTACATGTTTTATTATTTGATATGAAATTTGTCCCTGTTTAAAATAGATGCCTGTGTGTTTTCTCACTTGAAGATAACCAAGACCAGTTTGTTGTGCTGTGCTGTTATCAGCTACTCCAACATTAAACTTCAGCTTCAAACTATAAAGACTATAAAGTTATGTTGTCTTGCCACAAATAAGGCAATTATATAATTACATTTTATATTTTTTACCAATGAAATATTTCATCCCATCACAGTGAAGAAATCATTGATTGGTAGTTGGTTGATTTAGAATCATGAATTGACTTTATTCATCACAAAGTAAATGGTAAATGGGCCGCACTTATATAGCGTTTTTCTAGTCTTATCGACCACTCAAAGCTCTTTACAATACTTACCACACCCGTACACTGATGGAACAGCCATCAGTCAAGGTGTCACTTCGACATGTGAACTTGAGGAGCCCGGGATCGAACCACTGACCTTCTGATTAGTGGACTCAGCCACAGCCGCCCAGAAAGACACATTCATTCTGCGGGGGAGAGACAAAAACTTCGAAATCATAACTATTTACAGACAGAATTATTAAAATCACATTTACACAGGCTGCCGCCACAGTAATGGAGGCCGTGCTAGAGAGTGCAACACATAAATCAGCAGGTGGATTAGGCTATGTGCAGTGACCAGTTTAGGGGCAATCAAGACTGGACTGGATGAAGCAACAAAGATGTGAGGTATGATTTTTGTACGTCAGCAGAAGGACCGTAATCAGCTTTTCTCCTGTGTGAAACGTTTCTGAGTCGAGCCAGTCAACAGCTTCTTACTATTTTAGTATTGAAAATTTTTATGCTTTTTTCTTCCGTGAATGGAATAAAAGATGCTGATTGTTTGCATGTTTACCATCTGGGTGGGGTAATGGGACTCCTCTGTTTAGCCCTGTTCACCTGCTGTATCCTGGCTATTTGCTTGCTACACTCTGAAATATACGCTGTGAATTAGGCCGTGATGCGACCCCGCCGCATTCGCTGTTGACCCCATCCATCTCCATTACGCTACAATTATTGGCTATAATTGTAATTGCCATGCCTCTCAGTCTGCATGAGAAATCCTGGCGTGTTGACCGCGTCCCGGCTCGGCCCATAATTCACCGCCGCGGCCTCCTCACCCGGCCGCTGCCAGCCCGCCCTGAACCCGCCGAGGGCAGAGTGGAAAGGTCAAAGGGGCGGGTGGCAAAGGGGGAGGGACGGAAGAGGTCACGGCTCCGGTGAGAAGCGCTGCCAGGGTCCACTCCCAGAATGCAGAGCTGGAGTCGGTCCCTGCCTTTCCTCGCTGAGAATCATGGGAAAAAAACACGGTAGACAATTAATCATGGCCAATGAGGTGGAACCAGCCGAGCTGAGACGGAGCCGACAGTGATTATTGATGTGTTGTTTGAGCGGGAGAGTGGACGCTTGTGGTGAAGCTGTGTGTGATTCTCTCTGCATGCGAGCTGCTTGACCGCTGACGTCGTGTTGACCGAAGTGTGATTCTCTCTCGTCAGCTCCTTAGTTACAACACACCAAACTGCAAAACAAAACAATATCTATTAGACTCAGAGCTGATTATTTTTATTGTCTGACATCGAACGTCTCGTTTCACTGCGTGACCCCTGGTGACATCATCCCCATCCCACTGTCTGTTATCATTCCTCTGCTCAGCTCGTTTTACAGCAGAGAGAAGCAACAGGCGTATACAACGCAACACAGTGCACTTCTTATCATTTACAAAGGGGGGGGGGGGGGTTAAGAACAGTTTCTTCCCCTGGGCCAACAGAACTCTAAACTCTATAAATGCGCACTCATAACCGTCATCTGCTGACATATGTTGATCATCACTGTGTTTTAATATTCACTGTTAAAAATAGCTACTCAGCAAAGCACTTTTCTATTTCTTTGAAGTATTTATTATATTTCTAAGTGCAATACTCTTTTAAGTGCAATATTCTTTTGTGGCCCTTTGTCTGTTGTAAAGTGTTTTTTACTGTTTGCACTGATCAGGAATAGCTCTCTGAATTTCATTGTATATTTTGCACAATGAAAACAAAAGCTTTTCTATTTATTTATTTTTTTTACCATTTTACCAACTGAAAACTTGACAACTTCAGACGTTCTCTAATAAAACAACACATTCCTAAAATTCCTACATTCATGACGTTCGAGTTTTTGTTGGAATTGCGTTAGGCAGAAGACGTAAGACACTTCATTTGTCATTGTAGGCGCACAATGGAATTATTAATCATTAATATTATTATTGATGCCTCTCAGAAACCAACAGCGATAGAACAAAACAAAATGTACTACAAGACAGAATAAGATAAATAATTAGTCATAATTATTAACAGGCAAGATACGTAACAAGAGAAAAGATAATAACCATATAAAACTTTGAAATGTTAGTTAGTGAGCTCTGTATAAATATAAATATGTATAAATAAAGACATTTGGAGAGAGGTGTTGGTTCAACTTGGTGTTATTTTGTCTCCCTCATTTATATCAGTCATATACATGTACACACCTAATAAGACTGCATTAGTTTTAGATACAGTAAATGAACTTAATTAACTGCCAACTGACTGTAGTTTATGGAAAGAGAAACTACTGTAATGATGCTGTTATCACTGCAAATATTATGTATATATCATTATATTGGGATTTTGGCAGAAGTCTTTCACTTGCTGAATATTTTGATTCACTGGAAAGCAAAACAATTTATATGCACAGCTTGATATTTGTGGGAAAATGTTTTTTTTTTTTTTTTGCTACCTGATGTCTTCTGTCACATATACTGTTAACTTTAAAATCCTAATTTCTTTGTTTTTTCTCTCCCTTTTTTCCGGTCTCCTGTCTGCTTCCCCACGTCTCTCCTCCATCATCAGGTAAGATGTGACTCTCCTTTATTCACCTACAGGCTGCCGTCAGAGTGAGGTGTTGAGTGTGGGTGTGATGAACCATCTTTTACCAAAGATCTACAATTTTTTTTTTTTCCTACATAAATACAGACACCAAAGAACCCTGAGCTCTTACAATAGTCTTTTATCAGTGTACATGCTGGTTAAAGTGAATACAGGTGTAAGTGTCTGCAACAGAGAGAGAGACAGAGGGAGCCACTGTCTCCGACCTGTGTGTGTGTGTGTGTGTGTCTGTGTGTGTGTTGCGGTGCAGTGCAGTGCAGTGTTGAGTGGCATGTCGAAGCCTCCAGCAGAATCCTGAGTGCTGAAAGCAGATCAGTGAATTGTGACGGGGTTTGCAGCTCATCTCTAACTGAGAGCCTTCTGTCAGTCTGTCTGAGTATTAGCACCTCTCTGTCTACTCTGCTGCTCTCCACTTTGCCACAGACAGAACTGATGACAAGTCGCCTGCAGCAAAGCGTGTCGACACACATTCAACAATTACCTGAGAGCGCACAAATGTCTCTGGCTGTCTTTGTTTCACAGCTTCAAATACCCACCGGACACTGTGCACGTTGAAGTCTCTGTTGTTTATTGTTTGTTTTTCACGAAGCATCAGGCTTTAAACATGAAAACCTGATACGAACAACCCATAGATTACAATAAGTCGCCTTAAAGCTAAATAACTCCACAGTACCATGTAATGAAAGTTCTTTATTTTTGATTTTTGATCATACAAGACATTTTACATAATCGACTGCACGCGTGTAAGACAGGTGTGTTGGAGAATGCAGCACATACGCAGACTCTTCCTTAGTCGGTGATTGACCTTGAGGCTGCAGTATCACTCCCACAATCATCTCGCAGTGCTTTAGTTTTTGACTCAGTGTTCAGGCATTAAACATTGCATCACTTTGACAAGCGGTAAACACACGTGTCTGTTCACATGAGTCCTGTGAGTCATGCCTGTCAAAGGCTGGTGGACACTTCTGACTCCAGGCCGGGAACCACTAGTCCCACATGTCTGACCTAAGCATGGTAGCCCACTCAATCATATTCATGTTACGAGCACACAGAATATTATTTCTATTGCTACATTAGCTTAAACGAGCTAACGTAGAGACAGTTGAGAAAGGAGATGGCGAAGCATCATCCGAATCATTTCCTGTAACTGTGTCACGTGGGTTTCCGCCTCTTTAGGAGACCAGCAGCAGGTCTGAGTCTGTTCATCCCAATGGGAAAAATGAACCTGATCACAGATTAGGATTCTTTCGCCCCATTGTCGCTGGAATAAATACTGGATCAATTTTTCACAAGCCACAGATCTTCCAAACATTCTGACATTAAAATGACATTTTTCAGAACAACAGATCAGGAGGAAATTGACTTTATTCGAGACTTGCCTCTGTCTCTGCAACAAACTCTGGAGAGATCTCTCAGCACAGATCTCTTCTCTCTGTCGGTTCTGGTTTCACTGCTGCAGTGCTGCAGACGTCGCTTTCCAACCACAGAGGTTTAGAGGGACCTTTACGTGCAACCATGAAGTAAAAGTTAAAACTGGAATAAAAAACAGAAGGGAGTATCAGACTGATATGATCTTGTACTGGGTTGATCAGTTTAAAGCTAGCAGATAAAAAGCAGCAAAATCAGGTGAAAATTCAAACTGTATCTAGTGTTGTATTGTTGTATTGTTTTGTTGTCATGTTCTGAAATTAACAAGCGATCACAACCACGCCCGACTTAGGAGACAGGAAGTGGATACCACACCTTTTGTGATAGAGTACGTCCGGCTAACGTTGTGTGTGCGGAGCGTTGTTACAACAGCTGTTGCTATTCGCAAACTTGTTAATATAAAGTGAGCGACTGAAACGCACTCAGCCTGAACTCTGTGTCTAGATCCTTAAGTTAGATAAGTTTGAGGTGTTTCCTCCTTTCATGTGAAATGCTCTGAGGCATCGTTGGTCGTCTATAACTTGCCCCTGATGATGGAACCCGGTGACTCCTGGTATGTTTTTGTGGTGGACCTGTTGCTGCTACCATTTCATGTGTTACTGTGACTGTGTCAGCCTTCCTTCTTCTTCTTCCCTTTGTGTTTGATGTCTCAGAAGAATCACATCTCTAGTATGTACAACATCCACGGTACCTTGCAGAAAAACAAGCTCTGTCACGTTTTCAGGACTTTAGTAGCGAAGTATCGGTTCTGCCATCCCTACTCTAACCTGTGAGCTTGAGTTTGATGGCAGATTGTATTACTTTTTCATTCGGGTGATTGTGATACATTTTTGTTTCTTGTACACATTGGAAAACAGTGGAGACAAACGCTTCATGCTTCATGCTTCATGCTACATTGCTAATCCAGGGATGTTTTACTGAGCAGAGTCTATCGTTTTAAAGGACTACGAGGATTGTGACATTAGGATTTACAGTGAAGATGGCACACACAGCAGCATCTTTGTGGTTACAGGCCTCACGCGTGACACACGGATGACGTGTGTCTGGTGTGTGTGTGTGTGTGTGTTGCTCCCCTGCGGCTCCAGAGATCATGAATCATGGCTGCTCGATGGATTGTGGACTGCGAGTGCGTTAGCATGTGTGTGTAACGCAAACCACCATCTGTCATCTCTATGTTACACTCTCTGTGAAAGGAGGCTACTTCATACATGACCCCCGACTCCAGACGCTCCCGTCTCTGTCTCTTTACGGAGTCTTCTGCCCGTCCTCCAGTCTGAGGTGAAGACCTGCGCTCTCGTGTCAGAGACCAACATGGCTGACGTCTGCCATTTGTTGTTGCATGTGCTGCCTTTATCCTCGCCGTGAAATCCCGGCTCCTGCAGGAGCGTTAGGGTTACAGTGACATCCCACCCTGGTCTGACTCCAGGGTCAAAGGTCACACTCACATTTTTAAAGGGACGGGAGTTTGATGGTTGACTCTCTCCTCACATGTCAGAGGGACAGGCGGTTTAACTTGAGCCCAGGACAAAATATATGCATTTAAATAAACTTCTTAAATGGGTTTATGACAGATTGACCTCACTTTTCTGTGACCTGAACTGGAATCTAATATTTTTCCTTCAAAATACATATAGATACCAAAAATAGCACAAATGAAAAGAATAAAGAGTAAACGCATATAATATCGCTGGCAAATTTTACGATCACAATACAGCAACCATCACTGTCACATTTGACACAGTTATTGAGCATAATATTGGCTGTTGTGAGGACACAGCTTACCAAATGGTTTGTGCATTTAGGTGTCTGAGGAGAGAGCAGAGACCAAGTGAGAGTCACAACAAAAAAAGAAAATAACAACAACTTAACTATCTTCAACATTATTGTTATCACCCTTGCTTGTAGAGAGAGAATACTTCAACTGTGATATGAGTTACAATTTCAGTAGGAGTGGTCAGTTTTGCATTTCATTTTAACAAAAAAAAGTATATATATGTGTGTGTGTGTGCGTGTGTATATATATATAAAATGATTAGGCCGAATGAATTTAAAGACATGTAGACATGTATAAGAACCATTTTAAGATGGTTTCTGCTCTTTATGACAAATAAATGAGACATTAATACCCCCCACAACATGTTCTTTATCTCATCTCATCCATAAACTACAAAAATACCTTTGATATCATTTTATTTTTCTGTTTTTAATGAGCAATGAGTCAGTAGCTAAGATACCTGACCTTAGCTCAGTTTAATTTGTTCCACACTTATGTTTTCAGATTTTATTTAAGGTCTTTATGTTCAGTTGGTATTGACAGGCAGTCCTGGAACCTGGTCCTAACAACGTGGTCCAAGAGTCCTGGTCATAATTAACAGGAGTCATTCATCCTGCAGCGATCATACAATACCCACTCACCAAGAGAAATCAGCTGCCAGAATAAATTCCCATGGTCGTTCTCCCATATCAAATGGTTTGGCTGGTACCATTAACTTAACATGTGCAGAACTGCTTGGCAGCGTCTTGTAACGGGGCCAGACTGAAAGAAGAGTTTGGCAAAGCCGCTTCACAACTTGGTCAAACACGTCGAGGCAGACCAGAGAGAGAGAGAGGGACGCCATTTGTAGAGTGATTTTTCACAGCTGGTCAGGGACAGGTGTGTGTGTGTGTGTGTGTGCGTGTGCGTCTGTCGGTGTGTGTGAGTGATGTTACCAGCAGGATCTTCTGACCAGGGGTCGGGGTCATAAATCAGGGTCGGTAATCTCCATGGCGATGAAGCTGGTGCCAGGGTCGTGAGGCTGGTATCAACTTTGAAGAGTAATGTTTCTTTGCTCTGGCCAATAACTAACCTACCTACATTCTCACATGCACAGACACGCACACGCACACACACACACACACACACACACATACACACACACACACACACACACACATACACACACACACACACACACACACATACACACACACACACACACACACACATACACACACACACACACACACACACATACACACACACACACACACACACACAAACGCACACACACACACACACACACACACAGCAGGGGATGGAGTAACATGTAATCTAATGCGACATGTTAAATGAGATAGGGGCATGGAGGGAATTCCTTGCACAGGTGGGAGAGGAAAGAGATAGCGGTCTTCTTGAATCCACTCCTTTTTAACAAGTTTGAGGATTAATAGGAGGAGGGTCCAGCAAAGATGAAGCAGAATGGATTGGTAATGTGTAATGTGAGTGCTCTTTTGAAGTATCGTCCTCAGCACATGCCACGGGCCTGAAAAAGGAGGGTTAGTTCACGGCGGCGATGGCAGCCGTCCACTGAGCGGTGATTTGTGCCCCGTGTCTGGTCAGATTGTGTTTGGAGGGATTCTCACAGCTCATGTAAATCATCTCCAGCCCTCCTCCTTAAAATGGAACAACATACCATTCTCTCTTTTGTCAATTTGTCTTCAGCTTTCTCTCTGACCCTCCCTCTCTTCTTCACCCCTGCTCTCCTTTTTATTGTCCCTCCATTTTCACCTCAGTTATACTCTATTAAGGCCGTTTTTTTTTTTTTTTACCCGTCCCGTCTGTCAGTGCACCCTCCTCCCCGAGTCGTCTGTCTGCCAAGGCCCCCGCACTCACTGACAGACAGAGAGGACCATGACAGGCTCTGTCACAGGGCCCAGTGGCACACAGTGGCCCCGGTTCCCACACTGATGAAGTGATAAATGACTTAATGAGCCTTCTTCCACATGAACCGACTGAATTCTTGCTCCTTTGTCAAGGTGCTCCAGTGATCCTGCAGCAGAAGACCAAATTGGTTTGACACTATCCAGGTTTGGAAGATACCTTGTCATTCGATACCAAATTTCCACACCCAAGGTGTAAATGAGTAAAGCATCAGCACCGGTGAGCCAATCAGCATGCAGATTCTTGGACCAAAATCGAGTAATGCTAGTGATTGGCTGTTAATTTACTGAATATGTTTGAGACTGAGCTTAAAGGTCTTGTATAGTATAAACGTAGATGTCCATGTCTTATATTATTATTTGTATTATATTAATACAGTGAAAGTATCAAAGCGCTCCGTCCACAGAGAAATGCACACAGCCTGTTTTCAGAAACTGAGTCTTAAAATGAGCCGTCAGGACTCCCCTAACTTTGTGATGTCACAACAAAACAGTCACCACTCTCAGTCCCGCCCACCTGGACCCACCATCCAACCTTGCAGGATTTAGTTTCTCTGAGTGTTTTACCTGAAATCTGCTCTATTTTTATTAGATCACTCAGAAAACAGTCAGCCAATCAGAAGAGAGACTCAGAGCCTCCTCTCTTCTGATTGGCTCACCGACCTGTTGTTACTAGAGCTCCAGAGAGAAGCCTGAGAGAGGAGATGTAAAACTACATTGAGATAGTTTTTGGTTCTTAAAACCACAAATAAATCTTCTTATGGATCAACACTTCAAAATAAAACACAGGAAAACTAAAATTTGTACTGAAATGTGAATTATAATTTTCTTTTTGTTAAAATGTATTTGATAAAATTGCTATAGAAAAAAGCATTGTTTTTGGTACCAAAAATTGGAACATTTTTTGAATGATAAGCAGCCCTATATAGCACTAGTTACTCCACATGGATGGGATTCTCAGTGTATTCAAGACAATGTATGATCTTTATCGATATTTCTTTCACTTTGAAGAATAGAAAAACACAGATTTTCACAAAGTGGAGATTTGTCTACTTTCTGAAAACACATTAATTTCTGTGAAGAATTACCTGTAATATTCTTGTGTCGATGTGATGATCACCATTACAGACATATATCGGCGGCCATTGAGATGCTGCATTAAAAGAAGACTTTGGTTCTAGAGTTGGAAAATGAAATATGATCCTGAAAGGCCCAGTTTGAGTTCAGCATGTTCATTAGTTTTTATGTTCATCAGACAACAAAACACGACCTAGAGGCTTATAATACTGTGAGATAGGATTTTAAAACTCAGGAAGTCAGTCATTTTATCCTCTGTCCCAATGATTGGGAGGTGTATGAGTCAATTACACCAGCTTTGTTGAAAGCTAATCTACTAGGAGTGTTTGCTCCCTTGATTTTTGAACACAGTGCGTTGTCAGATGACGTCACATTGGCAGCAGCAAAACTTTTATTGCCTAACGATTCTGCATTTCAAACGAGCCACCTGCATCGTCATCCCTGCGGTCGTCTCTTTGAAATAAATGAGGCAGCTTCATTTTTTCCATGCAGCGCTAATTCACCTCCTTCTCCCACCACCCTTATGTTTCCTCTTTCCGCCCTCTCCCTGTCTTCTTCAAACTATATTTATGTGAATCCCCTCTTTCTCCGCTCTCTGATGGATTTAGTGTTGCCATGCTCAATTTCACAGCCCGGTCCATCCCCGCAGCTCAGACCCCCCCCCCCCCCCCCCCCCCTTTTTTTTTACTTTATGGCCCTGCTTCACCGGTGTGGTGCGCTGGTGAACTGGCTCCTCCTGAAACACAGGCCTATAGGAGAAGAAAGGGCCTGCTGTGTGAGCAGGAAGCTCAGAGGAGGTGGAGCAGAGGGAAGGGGAGGGAAGAAGAAGAAGAAGAGTGCGACCTGGGTGTTCCATGAGAGAGGACCTCTCGGCTGTTATGCTTTCTAATTCCCCTCAGCTCAGAGCAGCAGGGGGGAAGAGAGAAGAGAGGGAGCAGAAGGGGGCGGAGGAGGATGAGGGTGAAAGAATCATGTTTTCACACCGAAGGGAAGCAGGCAGGTGGGCCGAGGGAGAGTCTCTGTGTTTGTCAGTGAGGGCTGAAGGTTTTATCTCTGCTCCAAGCCTGAGGACCCAAAGGTAAACGTTCCTCATGTGAAGATGGCGATACAGTAAAGCAACGAACGGACTTTAAAAGATAGTTCTGCTTTGTTACAACTTATATATTCACCACATTAGCTGTTGAGATATGTTACTAAAAGTTATTTCAAAGAGAAAGAAAAGGCGAATTTTTAACTTCCCTCCTTCATTTGCAGTTTGACATCTTGTCCTGTGCAGTGATGGATTGTTACAAACATTTTGGGTGAACCAACTCTTTGTTTTACCTACAAATTACAGCTTATTTAAACCTGTCTGATCGTCTCACTCTTAATTTATTACCCAAATAAAAATGATCCTTTAAGATTACTCAAACCACCAACATGAACAGGGGGTCGCCCACAAAATGACAGAGTAAGTGCAGAAAACAACACCCTGGCTGATGCTCCTGCAGGAACACAAACTCCTTTGTTACTGCAGCAAATCCGCCAACAACATGCTGTACTCCATGATTTTTATCTCCAGACTGTCGACATCAATGGGCCCAGACTTGTGCAGATCAGACGTGACGCTCAAATGAGTCTCTTAATGTGATATGTTCATACAGATTCACACATATCACATATAGAGACACGGACACACACACACACACACACACACACACACACACACACACACACACACACACACACTGCCTCCTCCTCATGTCTGGATCCAATATACTGTCATTTAGCTGCAGGTCTGGAACAGATTCACATGAAGGGCTCAGGTCCTTTTCCACTCTTCCCTCCTTTCCAGCCTCCTCTTGTCCTACCGGGTGTGGCCCTGCAACCCCCCCCACCCACCCCCCACCCCCGACCCCACCCACCCTGACCTTTACCTCCTGACACCACCTCCCTGACGGCCACTACACCCTGCACCCTGTACTCCCTGCCCCTGCAGCCCGAACACAACCTCCAAACACCCCATCATCTGGTTCTGCTTGCCCATCCCGCGCCCAACCCTCCCCAAGGCCACAGGAAATAGCTGGAGAGTTTGTGGGCCCGCTTCCCTTGGGGGGGTGGAATTAACAGGTGCACCAGTGTTTGTTTCAACTTTTCCCCATTACCACTGGATAATGGTAATAATAAACATGGCAAGGCCAGGTGGGGCGCTGGCTGCAGCTCACGTTGCTCTCGCAGGTTCTTCTTCTTCTTTCCTTCTTGTTTCTTAGCTTTTAATTTAATTAATTAATTTTAACTTCATTCATTCGGTATATCCTCCAATTAAACTAAAATGTTTTTGGTTTTTCTCTAGTTGTGTATTTACATATATTTGGGGTTTGGAGTGCAGACGCTCATATCCGATCACCTGTGCAAACAACTGTGCTCCTCCTAATGGTTTTTACTGAGATCTCCGAACACAGGAATCCAGAAATCTGACAGTTGATCACTTTCACTCCCTTTATTTAAGTAAAGACGTTTTGCTCAGTAGTAGTAGCCATAACTGAAAAATCTTGAATTTTTAAAAAGAGAAAATCAGTTTTCCAGCAGGATTTTATTTCCTCACATGCCCAAAAGTTTTGCACTTTCTGCTGCACGAATGCCCTGAATGCATCTTACAGCAGATAAGATCCTGATGCGATGGTGGTGGCTCAAACAAAGCTTCCATTCAAAGAAAGTGAGGAGAAAAAATAATAAGTAGTGTGTGAGTGTTTGTGCTGCATATGGCATTGTTAAAAGTGGATTCTTCACATTTTAAATAAACCTGCTGCAGATGTTTCGCACGAGATGCCACCGGGTAGCGACCGGCAGCGATGGAAAGCGATAGTTCTGCTGGCATCCGAGAGCCGTTCTCCTCTAATTGGCGGCCATTTTCCTCAGCTGCCATTACAGCAGGTAGATCTGCCGTCTTGTTCTCATATTACCTAGGATCCCCCTTAAGTGAGTCATCAGGTTGGATAATAGCAGAAGAGCGGCAGTTTAATGGCGCACAGGGTCGTCCTGGAGGGTCGAAGGTGGGAGGTCAAATGTTGCCATAATCCCAGGCTCCAGGTTCAGCCCATAAATAAGAGCTCAGCAGCTGGTGGGGGTGGGGGGGGGGGGGGGGGGGGTGAATGATTTGGAGGGAGGGGGGGTATATTTCACCATAAAAGGAAACAGAGTTGACAACTATCCCACCGGTTTATAACCATCGGTGGATTAGCACCTCTGGTGTGGGAGTTGGTGGGACGAAGTAATATGGCAGAATTGTAGGGATTAGTGATGTTGGGGAGAATGAAATTATTCCCACAAGAGATGCTACTGGGCATTCTGTCTGTCCGTCTTAAACGTGTCATTTCTCTTCCACACACACTCAGGCACCAGGTGCTGATTGCTTACAGGCGGTAGGAGTAGAGTTTATTGTTAGCGCTCCATTTCATTTTATGTCGGCTAATATGTTTGTTACAACAGGTAACATGAGACTCAGACTTGCTGGGAAAAAGGCACAGATGAGGTTGAATGATTGTAAAATAAAAAATGAAGTCAAAAGAACAGAAACAATAGAAAAAGTAACTGGAGGTGGAAACACTGAAAAAAGCTACAGAAAAAAGGGAAGGAAGGAAAGACTGTGTGAAACTGCGTGTGTGTAGGAGTAAAGAGATGTCTGATTTGAACTTTGTGTACAGGGTTAACCCTTCGATGCAGCTCCCTAATGACTGACAGGTCTGTGGTTTTTATTGCCTTACACTGCATTCATCACACAACATGAGTCAATCTCAGCGCCCCCTCTCTGACAGCAAATGACGTACCGATAAGGTCACATTCTTGTGCTTGTTTTCATTGATAAACATGTTTTGATTGGCAGAACAATCTCACAGACAGAGCGAGACCTGCAGGATATCAGGAGCGAGCGAGTGACTGACTGTTTCCTGTATAGACAGGAAGTGAGGGCTTTTATGGGGGCAGTGCATTGATTTCCTAGCATGCCAGGTCTGAGAGCGCAGAGAAAAGAGCTGCTTCCTGCCGAGAAGAATGCCATGCCGGGGCTATCTGACTCTCAGCAATCCCCCATCTGAGTGTGAGAGGTTGTGAGAGTGACCTTGGACTGTTGCACTGTGGGTAGAGGTAGAAGAGAGAGGGCATTTTGATTGGGTCGGAGTGGTGGAAAGTGTGTGTGGTTGCCATGTCACTAGTTAACTAGGAGCTCTAGGAGTGTATTGCAGGATAGATCTTTATCACTGAGGACTAGAAACGCAAGTCCACTCCATTCTTTAAAGGATGTCGTACTTCCAACATAGAAATTTCAAAATAAGACTCACAACAAATGTTATATAACAAAAGCTACCACAAATATAGTCAGTTGTATACTCGTATAACTGTAACTATGGATGGAACTCAACTCACTAAACTCATCTTTCTTTGATGCAAGCTTTTGAGATTACTTAGGATCTTTACTTGTTTCTTAAAGTGAAAGTTCAGGTTATTTGACGTGGGGTTTGTGTGAGACAGTTCAACCGTAGAACTACAGTATTCCTCCGCTCAAGTAGGACCGGTTCAACGGTTCACAAACGGTAGTTCCAAAAGAAGGGGCTGCTTGATGGCAAAAGAAAGTGCTGATATTATTCAAAATAAAGTGTACATTTCATCTGACATTTTTTTTAAAATGTGGCTAAAACACATGTTTGCAGATGTCCCTGTCCACAGCAGCACACTTGCTCAGCCTCTGTGCCGGTGCTATTACTGCTTCTCCAAACTGCGACTGCCCTGACCTGAATCTACCACAGGCAATACACTGACTATAGATAAGTACATCACACAACCCCACGTTAAAAAAAGCCGAACTATCTACTACTAAATATATCTTTGTTGCGCACCATCCTCTGAATCCAAACCTCCACTCTCTGAACTTGCGTACTGGGCCCTCGCAGTCTCTGGACATACATACTGCGAGACAGGACTTCCCACCTCAGTTGCTACCATGGAGATAGCCAATACCAAGTTCTTCTCAGGGCATTTTCTGAATGGTTTCTTTACGCTGATGATTTTGTGTTAGCTGTACAACTGAGCGCAACACCATTAGTACCGTCGTGCAAGTGTGCAATGTTATACCCATTAACATGATTTGAAATGGGAAAGCCTAATCGTGCCGCTGTGATGCAGTTGGTCTTCAAATGCAGCGTCCGAAGGATGCAACCCCTGAATTGGGACACAGCTTTTGTTAAATGATCATATGAAACCCTCAGCTGAGCTCTCCGCAGATTCATAAGTCGGCCAGTTAATTGCATAAACTAGGGATTACAATGTACAAGTGCAAATTATTAGGGTAAATTGTCGGTGTAATGGTGACACTGGTCCACAAGTTTGCAAGAGCAGCTATGTCTGGACATTTGGTTTCATCTTTGTCTCTAGTCTGTTTCGGAGGGTGGATAAAGACTCGGCCATCTTGCTTTGTGTGTAATAGTACAGAGACTGTGCTGAAACATGTTGATTGAACAAAGATAAACAAAAACTCTTCCAGCCAGTTAGTTTTCACATTGAGTTGTCGGTTACAGAGGGAGAGATGAAGAAAGTAAAGTAGCATTCCACCACATTAGGACGTCCTGTACTAAGTTTGTTCCCTTGAGACCTCCTCCATCCTTCCTTTCCTCCTTCACCCTCCCCCTCCCCCTTTCTCTCCTTACCTCAGACTCCTCTCTCAACTCTTGTATCATCCTCTATTTCTTAACACCTCTTCCCCTCCCCCTCCCCCTCCCCCTCCTCCCTTCTATCCCACTCTCCCTCACCTTCTTATCTGCCTGCATCTTTCCCTCCCTCCCTCCTACCCCCTCCTCCCTCTCTTTGTCTCTCCACCCATGGTTCAGGGCTCGAACCCATGTCCTCCTCCCCGACAGCTCCTCCATGTTAGCCGGTGGTCTCTCGCGAGGTCCCGGAAGGATTGATGGTATTCTCCTCCTCATCGTCCAGCGGGCCGGAATAGATGGCTGACGCAATTCTCTCAATTACCTCGGGGAGAGAGCGAGGCCAAAATAAAAAGATAGGAGAGCAGGCAGCCCCTGCAGTGCATTCACACATAGATATTTATGCATATGTGCAGATAGACTGAAAGAAGGACACTCTCTGCATCATCTGTTGGGCTTTGCTCCAGCAAGGCTAAAAAAAAAAAAAACTTACTCCAAAAGTCACTCTGTATGTGGTGATTGGCTGTTTACATTCCCTGCACTCTTCCTAGCCCACCCTCCTCCTCCTCCTCCTCCTCCTCCTCCTCCCTCCCCATCCCTCAGGTCAGGGGTGAGGGGTCAGAGGTTAAAGGCGAGCTTGCGGGCTGCTTCTCCTGGAGGAGAGGAGCTGGTGTTGGAGGTCCCTTCGCCCAGCCCCTCAGTTTAGTCTGAGAGGAGAGCAGCCTCCTCCTACTCCTCCTCCTCTCCTCCTGCACATCTGGCTGCCCCCAGAACGCTCATTTGGAGGGAAAACAAGAATGTTTTTATTTCCCAGGAGAGAAGAAGAACTCCGGAGTGAAACCACAGAGTTAAAACACAGAGAGGCATCCTGGGCCCTCACACAGCCTGCTGCTAGGTTGTGATGGCGAGGAGTTTCTGTACTCTCTCTCATGCTCTCTCTGCCTCTGTTCTCCTTCTCTCTTCTTTGCTCCTTGTCTTTGTTTTCTTTCTTTATACATGTATCTGTACTTTTCAAATTTTCATAGGCAAAGCGAAGACACCCTGGACCAAGCCTGTGTCCAAATACTTAAGCTCATATACAAACAATTAGCGTATTCGCATTAATAAACATGTCATCAACATAATACTGAAACATTTATCATGAATGTGTCTGGGAACTGTTAAAAGCCAACACAAACTGCTTATACTGAATTTATCTGTTGGCTGGAGGTTGTGGCTGTAGGTTTCAGGCCTGTGTAACAAACCTCAACAATTTCAGTGTTACTGAGTGAAACGTGTCCATTACACAGAGCGTTGAGATCTGTCAACGACTGAAAGCTGGCGATGCTCAGGTTCATACATTCATTGATAATCTTTGATTTAAAAGTTTTTTTAACTAAATCACAATTTTCTCAGTAGACTATTGTAGTGACAGCTCATGTGTGACAACATTAAATAATTAAGACCTTTGTCTTCTTCATGATATGAAATCAAACTCAGGAAACTGTATTTGGTACAGAATCAAAACGTCTGAAATGATTTCTGTTTTTTTTTTATTATTATTAAAATTATAATTATTATTTAAAAAGTCAGTCCTCTCTTCTGTCATGCGTGTTTTTCAGTACACTACAGTATAAGAAATGTTTTCTCTACAACTTAATAATTTGGAAAAGAACATTTAATGATATTTTATTGTAGATGCAGAAAGGCTTCGTGGACAGATAAGAGGTAGACTTTGGTTTTTTGACGGATGAAGACAGGCAGATAATAAGACATCTTTTGTCTGTGTTTTTTTTTGTTTTGTTTTGTTTTTTTGTTTCCCATCAAACAGTGATTCACTTTGTTTCAGCTGCAGCCAAATGCAATCAAAAGCCAATTTCTTAAATTTACAAGCAGCTCGCCAACCTTCTCCCTCCCTCGTTCTGTGGAACCTCTCTGATGGTCTTAACACACGTGCATACAAACACACACATACACACACACACACACACACACACATACACACACACAGCTGTGCTCTATTACAGCAATGTACAGTAGCCATCTCTCCACCCCTCGCCTGCAGCCCTCTCTGTGACTGTTATTGGAAATGTAGCGCTGCTACGGGAGCAAGCTCATGGTGGATTTATATGACACAGGTGCACGCTCTGGAAAGCACTCGCGTACGCGTGCACGACTACACCCACACTCATATCAGGAGGCACGCGAGTGGACCAGCCCGCAAAGACTGGATCTAATGTCAGCCACTTAATGTCTACACCACTCACAAGTCACAACACACTTCCAACTTACACACGCACACACACACACACACACACACACACACTCACTCACTCACTCACATATGTGTCTGAACCGCTTAGAGCTGTATCCAAACCAGGCTGAAAGTATCACCCAGCTCCTCTTGTTTCTGCCGCCTGGATAACCTCATCTGATTCTGATTTTGGACTTTGCGGATTGAATATGACAAAAATGTCTTTAATTTTAACTCAATATATTTTCCTCTTTGCCCCCGATGTCTAGATCGCCCCTTTTGTTCTGGGAATATGCCAGGCATTTCCTCCGCGCGCTATCCCAGTTTTCCAATAAGAGGGAGGCCGGAGGTATGTGCCGGGGCAGGCTGGGCTCGCTTTCTCTCTGGCGTTCTGCGATGGCGCTAACGGAGGCAGGAATACCGGGGATACGGTTTCCCTCTGGAAAACAGACAAAGACATTCCAAAGAGGAACGGCTCGAGTGCCTACACAGCATTAATGTCTGCTTAAAATTCTAGCCACGTAGACTAAACTGCAGTACCTGGATCTCGGTGGATTTAAGACTTTAGAGCAGCAAATGTATCAGTTAAGATTGCCTAGACGTTAAATTCAACAACCCCTAAGTATATTCTCAGAACCCAGAGTGTCTACGCTTGATGGAAGAAATGCACGCTTTAATAAATCTTGCTCCCATGGTATCACTGTTTAGACATAATTTGGATCTCGGGCTGAAAAATTTGAGATCCCTGACCTAAAGAGATTGCTGCTGTACACCCACATGTGGTAATGCAGTGTTCGACATATGTATCTCGTCAGCCCATCCTTTCTGATGTTCATCCCACTATATTGAAGAGCAGAGGGCAGGGAGGCTCCCTGCGCGCCACATGGTACTGATTTAGCCTGTTAAGAGTGTTGATCCCTTCTTTAATGAACAAGCAGGTCACGGTGTTTTCACTTGTGTAAGTTCTTTTTTTGTGTGTGGCACAGGGGTGGGGTTCTGTTGCTTGAGGTTGTTTTGCGGGTCTTCATCTGGGTTTGTGGACAGAAATTGTGGCCAAGAATGTGTGTTTGTACACCTCAAATACAGCAGCAGAGTATCGTGTACCATATATCAGTGGCAAGATGAGCTGTGCAGCAGATAGAGAAGCCACTGTAGATGCTCCACCACAAATACATCTTTGTTGCTACTCGATTATGCAGTATATATATGCAATATATATATATATATATACCTACTACACCTTGACAGGTGGAACTTCAAAAGTACAATTTCTCTTTAACAATACAGGCCAATGAAGCTGAAGGTCTGCAGCAGTTTGGTGAATATTGTTGGAGCTGGAAAGCTTTTATTGTGAAGGAGCTGCAGGCGTGTGATGTAGAGTTTTAGTGTGAAGTTAGCTCATAGCCATGAGGGCTAAGACTCAGTAAAAGTCGTATTTATAACAGTTCTGACAAAGCAGAGGAGGACGACCCAAACAGCTTTCTAAAAAAAAATGTAGAAACAAAACAACAAAGAAAAACGTTAGAAGAGACAATTCAGAAAAGGTAGATCACAAGAAAATGAACAGATTTTGGTGAGAATAGTACGTCTCCAATGCAAAGAGGAGAAACAGCAATGCCTATTTATATAATATTTGGCTGAACCTGTAACAGCCCAGAGTCTGACGTATATTTGTTCTGAAACGACAAAGAGGCTGTCACACACAAATGATGAGCATCTCTTTCTGAATGACGAGGTATTTGGAGGTTATTTCGGTATGCTAAGAACTGCCCTGGCCCTGGTGGAAACACTTGTTTGTCTTGTTATCATCCTCGACAGCATGTGGCTGGTACTGTTTTCACCTTGTGTGTGTGTGTGTGTGTGTGTGTGTGTGTGTCTGTCATCATGACAAATTGTGATCCCGGAGACACGTACTGTAGCGGGAACTACCACAGAGGTGGAAGGTGAGGACTTTGGCAGGTGTTTACGTGTGTGTGAGTCAGTGGACAGATGTTTGGCACCACTGTAGCGTCACAACATGCAAGATGTAATCACCAAAGTGTGTAGTTGAGATCAGAATGAAGGCTGGGTTTGAAGGTGTGTGCAGGTAAACAAATGAATGAGTACTCATGGGTGGGAATGTCAACATGTTGACAGGCGTTGCGGGTGGTGTGTCTCTGGTTTTATAACCAGAAATAACTTAAATACAATGAACAGATACAATTCACATTTCCACTTTTTGTTTTCCTCATTTTCTTGGTTACATTTTATATCAAGTAGTATTCCATGGTACAACACAATAGTTCACTACTGCGACTCTAGTATTAAACCCATCTTTAAAGTTACTATCATTAGCTTATGTGCCTTGAATCATTAGTTGAAATCTGACACTTTTCAATCCCACTGTGTCCAGATAGAAACTGAGGGAGGAGTTACATCTAAAAGCTCCAGATGTTTATGGTGTGTTTCAACATGTCATTAAGAAATTTTGTATCTGAAGTGATCACAACTATGAGCGTTAATGCTAATGAAGTTAAATTAAAGGTCCCATATAGTATAAAAGTAGATGTCCATGTGTTGTTTGATTATAGATCAGGTCTAGGTTCTATATTAATACTGTGAAAGTATCAAAGCCTCAGTCCACAGAGAAATGCACACAGCCTGTATTCAGAAACTGAACCTTAAAACCAGCCGTCAGGACTTCTGGAACTTTATGATGTCACAACAAAGCAGTCACTGCTCTCAGCCATGCCCCAAGCCCCGCCCACCTGGACCCACCAGATGGTTTTTGGTTCTTAAAACCACAAATATATATTCTTATGGGTCAACACTTCAAATAAATCACAGGAGAGGAGGGAAATATGGAGCTTTAAATCATGCTTACCTTCTGCCAATTCAACTATCCAATTAACAACAGAGATATCATTCAGTAATTTGTTGCTGACACTGTCAATCATGCCGAATAAATCTTCCCACCATAGGGTCTTTGTGTGGTTGCGTGTACATACGGTAACTGTCAGTGTTGATTCAGCCACGGAATACTGTTTATCAGAGGCTTTTAGCATGAAGACAGCCGTGCATTTAACTGTTACCACACCTGTATGATGTCATGACCACAGGTGTTCCTCAGCTCTTTTTGGTTGTGTGTTTATCAGATGCTTATCTGTCAAGGGCTGTTTTGCAGCTATTTTTTTTTCTTTTTACATAGCTTTGTGGGTGTGCATTTTAGCAAGAGAAAGACAGAGGAACATACTGTAGATGCTTATCGGCGTGGCCTAATCACTACCATGTGCTTTTATGGCCACTTGCTTTTATTCGTTGAGGCTGTTGGAATTCCAGCAATTAGCCTCCCTTAAATTTCCAACATGGCCCCTAGTGTTCGTCACATAAACTGTCCCACTGAAAGAGGACCTGATCCAGTTCTTGTCTCTTTGACAGCGCCTGGGGCTTTTACTGCCTCGGAGCTCGACCCGCTCACTCCGGTGGTCCGCAAGCCTGGGAACCAGCCTCTCTGCTCAGACACACAGACACATACGCTCTGAGGAGGAAAAAAAAATGTTACTTGAGATCATATTTCCTTTGTTCAAAATGATCTCCTTTCATTTTTATTTTGGTAGAAGGCAGAGCGGCAGATTGTGAGTTTCTGTTTAATTTGGCGTGGATTATTATTTTGCCTAATTGGCTTTTAACGAGGTTTTAACTCAAGTATGTAAAGAAGCCGGTCTGGTTCTATACCACCCACCCGCAAGGTCCACTCAAGGTTAACCCCATCCAGATCTGCATCTTTGCTCCTCTGTTCTTCCTCCCTGTGCCCCCCTCTTTAACTTTCTTTTTCAAAATGGCATCATGGAAATTAAATACATGAACAAAGCAGGTTGTACAGCATCTTACAGTGCATTGACAGTGTGTCAGTACAGTTTACTTAAAATATTCTCATTATATTCTACTTACTATTTACTATTTACATGCTCTTGCATTAAAACTTAGTCATCATTTCAAATATTAAACAACCTAACTGCATACAAATCAGTTAAAAGTTACATTAAATTGCTTCGTATATATAACAATATAACAGTCTGAAAGTGGAATCTCTGCATTACAAGTGCAAGGTTTTTCTCATAATACTAAGCTGTACTTTTACTTAAAACTGCATTAATAAATTTTTCGGCCACTTGGGGGCAGTGCAACCAGCTGTAAACACAACACTGACGTATTACCACTTCATTAAATTGGCATGGCAAACGTTTTACCTAAGTTTCCAGCAGTGGGGAGCAACACTTCCATATTTCCATATTTTGGTTTTAAGAACCAAAAACCATCTCAGTGTAGTTCTCCTCTCTCAGGCTTCTCTCTGGAGCTCTAGTAACAAGAGGTCGGTGAGCCAATCAGAAGAGAGGAGGCTCTGAGCCTCTCTTCTGATTGGCTGACTGTTTTCTGAGTGATCAACCTTTATTATGACATCACAAAGTTACAGAAATCCTGACGGCTCATATAAAGGCTAAGAGACCTTCAAGTGTCCTTTTAGCTCGGTTTTCCATCTCCTGAGAAATATATCTGTCTCCGTTTTGTTCAGCCAGCCAGTCGCTCATTGGCTCTCTGCTATCTGGTACCAGGCAGGCAGTGTACAGTGGGTTTATCACAGCTTTTCCACTGAAAAATGTCTGCCTACTGTGGCCTGGAACTGGCTTTATGAAAACAATGACACTGATAGTGGGCTGGAAAACCAAAACAATGAACTGAAAGTCACTAAGACATAAGACGTTATCAAAGCAACCCCTTTAACATTTGATCCATTGTTAATATAAAAATGTTGAACAGATGATTAATTGGTAAATTGAAAATGCTTAAATTTTATTATATTTTTTTATTTGACAGTATGGTATTAGATGTATCTCCTCTGACCAAAGCAACCAAACAACAAAAAGAAAAAAATAATTTAATAAAACAATTTAAAACAAACAACAGTTTAAGGGGCTGTCAAAGTAAGTTACTGTATGTCGCCTATCCAATCTGTAATTTATTCTCCTCTGTCTCTCCTCCCTTGGGAATATCCCTCTAGTTCAGCTACCACGTCATCTGTTTGGCTCTTTCCATTTGCATAAATCACTACCAAATAAAGGCTTGATAGCTGCTCGTGTTTATAAAGTGAACCCACAGTTTGCATGTGTCCTCTTCAATCAGAGAAGCAGTTTTGCACGGTAATGATATTTTTTTATCAGTAACAAGTAGAGTCACAAAGGGCAATTTTGACTTCAGCTTTATAGCCTCTCATTCATCCTTTAAATGGCAGATTTAGCTCTAATTGTTACAGAAAGATCTTCCACTTCCTTCCGTTATATAAGGATTAGAAGTAATGTTTGCTGTTTTTATTGTGGAGGTGTGCCAGTGGCTTTGATTTGCTTCCCAGCATCAGTCAGGTTTTGGAAGAGTTGACTTTACACGACAACATGATCCTGTTTGCAAAGGTAATGGAGGCTGAGAGCGCCAGCTGTAGGTTGCAATGGAAAAGTTAAGGGAGATTTAGAGCAAAAAATGGAGGAATACTGCGGAGTAATAAGCTGAGTGTTGGTGCCTTTGTGGATAATAAACTCATTACAACACATACAGACGATGAGAGAGGCTTTTATCACAGTTTACTGATACATAAAGAGCCATTGTTTTTGTTGCATTAGTGCCTCACTCGAGCCGCTGCCTCCCTCTGAGTCTAAACTGTTATCTTATCAAAACAAAGGATTCTTTGAATATTTAGATTCAGGGAAACACCCTCAGGCAATTGTGTGTGTGATAGGAAGGAAAATATTTCCCACTAAGTCTCAGTGAGTGTGCCTGGGGGAAACTCAAAAAACACTCCTGTCGTTTGTTCTGCATCGCGCTCACTGCCAACTGTCGCTCGCGTACAGAAAGTGCTTTTGTTTCTTGTGAATTGTTGAGCTTGTTTGCAGTCATAGTTAGAGGAGTGTTCCAGTTTGTGTGTGCGGAGCACTTTTCTGTGTTTTGAGGCTTTTGTACAATAACGTGTGGTGTAGAGACAGAAAAGAGATTGTGTTTTATGTTTGGGAAAGAGAAAGTGAATTAGAGTGACAGATTTTTTTTTTTTCGGAGTACATACCTCAGATCACACTGGCTCTATTGTTCTGAGGCTGGGTGCACAGATGAATTATTTAACCCTGTGTTACTACACTGCTGGAATGACTTTATAGTTTGGTCTACAGTGCTTTTGTGCATGTGTTGATGATGTGCAGTGTGTGTGTGCGCAGGTGCACATTTTCATAACTCAGAATGTTTATGCATGCTCATACAGCTGAAATGCTGGAAACTCTGGGCTGTAGATGCCAAGGCCTTCGGCCAGCAGCGGCAGATGAAGTATTAAGTGGTTCCACTGATTTATGCAGCATTACGGAGAGTTTGACAGAAGTTGTACTCGACCGTGATGAGGAAACAATGAGGTTTCTGGATAAAATTTATTAGTATACACATACCCGCATGCATCACACACATGACCACCCACCTGTTCGCTGGTCGGCAGCTTACCTTCCCCTTGAAAGTGTTCCGCTGAATTTAAAATCAGGCTTTTTAAAAGTTTGAGCCTGTTACCAAACCTTAACCATCCCCCAGCAGGAGCCTCTCCTTAACAGAGATTACCCGCCGGTCTATCCTCTGGCTGCACCAGCCCGGCAGCCCGATGAGTTACGATCATGTTGAAAGATTCTGCAGCACGTGATCTACAACCAGTGCCAACGTTCAGTGCCAGTGCAGGAAACATTGGACCTTGGGAAACATGTGTGATGAATTTCATGCAGATGATCAAATTTCATGTCCTGTCACTGGCCGACAATTAATGATCTTTTTCTTTTTTTCAATCTGAACCACAATCTTTACCAAAAGTGTTTTAGTTGCATAACGATTACCAAACCGAAACCACTCCGTACTCGCCGTGCACTCATTTCCCGTAGATGTGAATGTAATAGACTGGCACCGTTTCCACGGTGTACCCCACCTCTCACACAGTGGGATTGGCTCCAGCCCCCCAATGCAACCCTCAAAGGAGAAACAGCATAGCTAATAGATGGATGGATGATATTGTACTAATAAATATGAATTTAGAAGGTCATAGAGGTGTAATCTAGGGTTTAGTATTGTGACAAAAAGTGTGTTTAACTCTCAAAAAGCAGAGTTTAAATGGATTGTCGGCCATTTTCAGCTTATTCAGGCTTCCAAAACACATTTACAACACAACATATTCATAGGTCAGTAATAACAAGGACAAGAAAATGAAGTGGTTGCTTAGTTAAAAGGGATAAAGAAAAGAAAAACAAGTTAAAGTTAAGGTAAGTCAAGGCTCCTTTGCAAAGTTAAATCACTCGCAATCCAGGAAGACCACCATCCAACATTTTGGAACTGCTGCCTTAAAACATCAACAATCAGCTGTGCATGTCAGTATTTACCAGTCTAACTCTGCGGTTCTTTCACTCTCAACCCTCAAATTCATCCCACTTTCTCAGGAGGAAGAGGGGCCGTCCTCTGAGATGAAGACTTCCTGTAGCGACTCCCACTGCAGCTCCACAGGAAGGGTTGGAGCAGAAGTGTAAGGGCAGAGTTAGTGCACCCTCAGGCACCGTCACTGGGATGGATCCGTTTAGTTCGGCGGGAGGAAGGCAGAGACGGTGGGAAGGAACATGTAGAACACGAGAGAGTAGAGAGAGAAGGAAAGAAAGAGGGAAAGACAGAGGGATGTATTTTTATGTACATTCCCAATGACCAGGAAGAAATGTATTCCTGGTCTGGTCTGGTCTGGTCTGGTCTGGTCTGGTCTGGTCTGTGCCACCTTTGGTCCTGATAACATCATGGACCTGAAAGATCCCACAAGTTGAAGCTGATTGCAGGACATTTTGATGGGACTGACATCAGGGTTGTGAAGGGCGAGATCAATATGTTTTTATAACATCTTCATCAACTGTAACTTTGCGCGTACATGATGACCATGAATGCACCGTACTGGTCTCCCTTCAGGTTTATTGCATCTCTCTAATGTTTCTGCAGTGGTGGGGGTGATGTACAATGCTGGGACCACTTTATCCACTACAGCAACTCCGGTCAGAGAGTGAAGGCACACACAGGGAACAGCTCTTGCTCTTTGTTCTTTGTTTGGAATAAGACGATTGGCAGCAGAACAGATACATCTTCAGTATAACGCTGCCATGGATGATGAATGATCTATTGACTGAATGAATTGAACTGGGAATGCTTTACTGTAAGACAGAATAAAATGCGTAATATTTTTTAAACAGATTCAGATACTAAAGACACCAGGCTTCATCGCCCTAGCAATATACCATGATGGCTATTCAAACAAAAAATAGCGAATAGAATAGCTTAGATGGCATTCCACATACACACACATGTAACGCATGCACTGTAACACGGCTAATTGGCTAGCATTAGCTCAACCAAGAGTGAGTCAAATAACACACATTGACAGAACCAGCTCAGAAACATAGAAGTCAAGGCCACGTAACAGAACCTACATACAAAAGTGAAATATATTAAATAATAACTTACAGTTTTCACAAACGCACTCTTTGTTCACGAAGGGAAAGCAGAAGCATCACTGTTGGTTACTATAGTAACTCCCTTACGCTAACTCCCAAACTCTATGACCCTACAGTGCAACCTGGCTGACCAAAAGGCCGCCTGGCTAAAAATAACAACACAGGACCCAGGATAACGAAATAACAGGGGGCTCATAAGGAAAAACAGCAGGGAATTTACAACACTGTGTGAGCGAATACACACACTAAGAGGTGTGTATAAGTTTATACCACAGCAACTTACCACAGGAATAGAGTCATTTTTATTCTTAAAGACTGTTTGTACTCACTTTAGCTGTCGGTAGTTTCATCAGTTATTGTTAACAGACAAGAAGGCACACAATAGAAATAGCTGCGGAATTATTTTCCATGATCATGGGAATAAAATTTGTTGAGTTGTGGTTGAGTGTGTGCCAGAGTAATGTTGAGGGGTCAGTTTGGGGGCTGTGTTATGTGATTCTGCTGAATTTTATGGAGCCTCATTGACATAAGTGGAGAGGTGACACCTCTCTGTCAAAAGCTGAACAGATAAAGAACATATAGGAAAACTTACACTAATTTATTGTGTGTTTGCGAGTCTGGTGCCACCAGTGGAAACTGACTCTCTGTCAGCTGGAGCTGTTATGAGTTAACTCTGCTCTTAACTCTGGTTACTGTACCAGTCTGACTCTCCCTGTGTATTTCAATGGGTAAAAGTTCAGACTGTGAGAACCTTTGGCGCCCAGATTGCCGTTGCCACGAGAAGAATTTGCAAAGGTCAGCATGAAGCACCGAAAATGGCCGCTGCTTGTTGTACCCCTCTGGGTGTCTGGGCTGTGGAACAATGTGGAACAACAGCCACAAGACTGCACAAGAGTCCCTCCTGAACAGCTCCAATACAAACACAACCTCCCTCTCTCTCTCTCTCTCTCTCTCTCTCTCTCTCTCTCTCTCTCTCATATAGCCAGGGGTGAGGCATCTGTTTCCTATGCTCAACATGTGGAGGCACTACATTCAACACACACACACACTCTACTGTTTACACTACTCCTGTCTTATCTTACACACTGGACACATTGCAGGAACATTTCAAAAACACACACCTCTGATGGGCCGACAGAACGTGTGTGTGTGTGTCTGTGTGAGAGAGTATGTGTGCGCATGTGTGTGTGCACGCACGCAGAGCGACCATGTGGAATGTTTTGATGACACTAACTGGTAATAGCTTGTCCTTTTCAGTGTCATTTGGCCCTGAGTTTATGTGTTAATGTCCTGATGCTATCGGCTCAGTATCAACAGCGACACCGCTTTCATCTGATCTGGTCTCCCTGCTGATAACACGTGTGTGTGTGTGTGTGTGTGTGGTGTGTGTGTGTGTGTGTGTGTGTGTGTGTGTGTGTGTGTGTGTGTGTGTGTGTGTGTGTGTGTGTGTGTGTGCGCCGGGCACTGAAAACTGTAACAGTACATTTTTGTTGACAAACTATTAATATGATGGTTTCTAAGAAAATCTATAAAGACACAACATTTATTTTACTGACAAACCAACCTGACAAAGTTACGAAATTAAAAACCTTGACATAAAAACAAAAACCGAAAACTCACCTAGTCAAAGGGTCACCCAGTTGAACTCCCTATTAAAAGACTGCAGTTGAATGTTTGTGTGCTTTGCTTGCTTGTCAGTCAACATTAAGATCCTCAATTTGAGACAAGTTCTCAATACGGCGTGAAATTTAACTTTAACACAAATATCCTCGTTGGGTTTGGCGTCAGTGCCGATTTTCCAGCCAGTTGGTAGAGAAAGTAGAAACAATACGCAGACACACTTTGCCTGTCGCCCTGTCAGAAGAGAGGGATTTATGCAGCCATGCAGATTAAATATGAGTTAGGAAGGTAATTCTGTCTGCTTGTGACTGCAAGTTAAAACTGTTCTGATCATTGATATGATTGAGAAATAAAAGATAATCTCTCATTTGGTTGAAATATATAAGAAAGAAGTATCAGTGACAAAAAATGGCTAATTATTAGATAAATATGACAGAAATAATAGACTGAATTTTAAAACCAAAGCTAAAACTTTCTAAAAACATCTCATCAGGTAAATTTGAATAAAAATGTTGTATCATGTTTCGGGACTAAAATATAATTTATAGAAAATTGACAAAAATTGAAATTAATTAATAATTAATAAACTAAATTTAAATCCCTGCCAAAGTCAGCAGGTGTGTGTTTACTGTCAGCCATCGTGTGTCTTAAGCTGTAACGGTTCTGTGCACAATGCAAATGTGGTGTCAGAGCATAACTGAACCGCCTTCAGGTGCGTGTCAGTTTTCCTTACTTCCTCATATCAAGTTTTCATCCTCGTCTTTTCTTGCTCTCTTTCTCCCCACCTGCTTATTTCTCTCCTCCACTTAATCCTCTCTCACTTTATCCAACTGCCTTTTCTCCGTCCTTCACCGTTTCATCCGTGTGACTGGCTCTCTGGGAGTTTTCTGTGTAAATGTGTTAATGACGTGATGGGAGCTGGAGGATGAGGCTGACGGTGGCAGCAGGTGAGGGCAGATAGCTGATTTGAAAATAAATTCCCACAGGAAACTTAGTACGTGCTCATGTGTTTCAGGAAACGCTGAGTGTGTGTGTTTGTGTTTGTGTGTGTCTGTGTGTGTGTGTGTGTGTGTGTGTGTGTGTGTGTGTGTGTGTGTTTCATGGCTCCCCTCGCTCCTGCTGCAGTGGTCAGATAACGTTAATGAATCAACAGTCACTCTGAAGAGAGATAAAGAGGACGGAGGATGGAGGGGGATTTTATCTGTTTTTAAAATATTATGTTGTACCCATTTCATGTTTTGTGAAAATGATGAATGTGCAGTTTCCCAGCTGTCCCCAAAGGCCCCCAATCATCTCGCCAACCTGCACCTCTCTCTCTCTCTCTCTGTGTGTGTCACCCAGCACTTTATCAGTGTTGTCTCAGTTTGTGAAGATAAGGACAACAACCCATCAAACAGAGCACTGATTTTATAAAACCCCAGATGAGGTTAATGGACATCCTTTTTGAGCCTACAGTGTTTTAACATTTAACACTTATTCCTTCTGCCTGGACAACATTTTTCACTTGCGTATCAAAGCAGAGATCTGCAAGAATGATACTGATGATGAAATGATACTGCATCATCTGCTGTGGTGCCACTGTTGATGTGAAAGGGCCATTGTTGGGCTCCCCAGATTTTATGCCATAACTCTCCAGAAAAAGAAAAGAAGTGCCCTCCGAACTGTTTGTGTCAGGTGATTACTGACCTGCGGTTCCCCCCAGGCCCACCTAATCAATCCAACGTGGCCCTCGTTTCGACCGCAGCCCACAGTGAGCCCGTGGCCGCTGCACTGCCATAAATACACTAAGAGTTTTCTTAAATACGTGACAAAATACCGTTAAAGTTTACAGGCTGGGGGATCTGTGTGCACCCTGCTTTTCACCAGGGGAGGAGTCACTCTTCCACCTGCAGTGGAGAAAGGAGGAGGAGGGAGAAAGGAGGAGGATATAGTTGCATAAAAACTCAAATGGGCCGTTGAAGTCATTCACACACACATACACACACACATTTGTATTTCATACACACACCTGCTCTTGATTGTCCAATTTGTAAGCACTGTAGTGGCCGCAGGGGAGCAGAGAAACAGTAAACAGGCTGATAGCATCTCAGATGAGATCACCGCGGCTGGAAACATATTCTGAGCAGAGAGAGACGGAGCCCAGCATAGAAACACACACATGTACGCACGTACTGTACGGCTGTGAAGAGGAAAGCAGGCATTGTTCTGACTGACAGACAAAAGGCAGTGGAGCGTTTATGAGTACGATGTGCGTTCAGGCCAGTTTACCGTGTAAACGGAGTCTCCTTCTAACAGTGCTGCTCCTTGAGGTCGGGGTTCATTTGTCTGTGGGTCAGAGGTCAAGCTCAACCTGTCGAGGACGTCTGGAAATTCAATTCACAAAGACAGTTTGGCCTGACAACCGTACAGTTTACTGGCCACCCCCTTACTCTCCTCTCTGCTTCTGCTTTCTCACTTAAACCTTCCAAGAAGTAAAAAAGAATGACTTCCATTGAGTCTGTGTCTCTTTCATTTCTTCCCTTTTGTTCCACAAACAAACAAACATTGCTCATCTGTACATCTGCTCTGTCTGATTCCACTTTCCCATGCTGTTATCTGTCTTCAGATTTCGTGGAAAGACTAAAAATATTATGAACCCCCCCCCACCCACCCAACACCACCCACCCCCCCCACCCCCACCCCACACACACACACACACACACACACACACACACACACACACACACACAAGCTGCATCCTTCTCCTGCTATCTGACTTTCTGTTGCAGCCAATCACATTACACTGTCACTGATAACAAAACATATGTAGACTTAGCTTCCTGCATTGTGTATTTTGTTCTGTGCGTTTCACACATACTCTTGGTCGGCTTGAAGTGGATCCTTCCTGTTGAGGGAAATGACAAAAAATATTATTTTTCTTATGTGTTTTTTTGTTGTTGTTGTTGTTGTTGTTGTTGTTTACTAGTGTTATTATAGCTTTTTAAATCTATTTTATTGTATCTCATTGTCAGCTTGTCCTCTTCTTTCTAGCTCATCAGTCTGTGAAGCACTTTGAACTGCACTAACCTGCATGACAAGTGCTGTACAAATTAAGTTTGACTGAATGAATTAAAAAAACAAGACAAAATTTACACTTTGATTTCCCCATCACTTCTTTAGGAAGATTAACCAAGTTAGTTAGTTAGTTAGTTAGTTAGTTAGTTACCAACCAAGTTGCATGGGAGCTAAGCTACTAATTTTTGTACTGATCAAAGTACAAAAAATGACAAATACAATACAAATAATGAATTAAAAATAGGTCTAAGTCATAATAGATAGGAACTAGAGCAGCAATTAGCAATTATTTTCATTCTGTTGAATTAAAAATATTTGCTATAACAGAGAAAAGCAGCAGATCCTCACATATAAGAAGCTTAAACCAACGAATGTTTCACTTTTTTTTTTTTTTTTTAAATAAGTTGCTTTACCGTCCAGCTTGGAGATGTTTTTCCGACCACTGCATATACTCTGTCTCTCTGCAGATGTTTCCCTCTCTAGGAAGTGAGTGCTCTGATATTACATTCTGCCAGCAGTTTGTGGTGTACGTTGAAAGATATATAAGTAAATCTAAACATTCAGTTGGTCTGTGAAGTCGAGAGGCAGCGTTCACGTCGCCCTCCCCCCGCTGATGTTTGTTTTTCTTCCTGCCTCTTCAAAGAGAGCAAAATAAATAAAGTGCTTTTCTGGCCCAGCATCACTCGTCCCCCTTTGCTATCGATACCTTCTCTCTGACAGCCGGGGATGTGTGTCCGTGTGTGTGTGTGTGTGTGTGTGTGTGTGTGTGTGTGTGTGTGTGTCTATGTGTGAGAGAGAGAGAGAGAGAGAAGAAATGGGTTACAGTGCGTTAAATAAAGCACAGAGAATCTGAAGTGACTATTTTAAACACCTTTCACATCCTCTTTAGCCCCCGTCACTGTCTATTCATAACCCAGCTATGACAGATTAGCATGTAGCAGCTATATTTAACGTGACTTAAATGGTGTCTTTGGGTATTTGTGTGTGTGTGTGTTCCTGCCCCCCTTTTCCCCCCAAAAATGGTAACACACCCACACCAAATGAGAAGACTCCTTTGAGAAATGTGTTTCACATGTTCTCACGGTGTAAAAATGACGCTATCGCCCGAGCTCCAAGAATCAGCTGCTCTGTCCACATTATATGGAGCTGGGCCCAACCTGTGGGTGGGTGTGTGTGTCTGTGTGTCTGTGTCTGTGTGTGTGTGTCTGTGTGTCTGTGTGTCTGTGTGTCTGTGTGTCTGTGTGTGTGTCTGTGTGTGTGTCTTCATGTGTGTGTGCATGCATGGACGATGTAGTTTCTCAGTGCATTTTAGGCTTAAATAGTGAAAGACGGTCTTTATGGGACCCCTTCCCTCCCTCTGGTGAAAACATGGAAAGATTGTTTACTGAGGACTAACTGTTCATACAGCCAGAGGTCACAGTCAAGTTCAAGTGTGTGTGATTGTGTGTGTGTGTTTGTGGACTTCCCCATGCATGTGGCTATGTTTAGATGTACAAACACGCTGATAATATCAAAGGAATGGGTGCAGGCGTGATTGATGCTCTTATATCAGTTGGAGGTGGGCGAAGGAATCTCATCTTCCTTTACAAACAGTCTTTTGCTTCTTCTGTCTACATGTTTATATCATCTGGAAGATATTGTTGTGGTCCGTCACTATGTTGTGACGTCTCAGGTTGGAGCTGTCGTGTACGATAAACATCCAGTGTTTTAATCAGCAGCAACAGTGGGTTGTTGTGAGAAGAACAGAAGAAGAGCTGTGTTGAAAGTGAAGAGGATGAGATGAAAACACTGAATTTAAGACATCGTCCACAGAAATGATATAGTGACTTCTTACTATCAAATATATCGGCAATACATCGTAGGAAAGCATTTGAACCGCAATCAGCTCTCGTTCTGTTTGCTACACATGCTAATAAAGAAGCAAAAAACAGTAGTGAAGTCAGTATAGAGTTTTATTATGTTCTTACATCTCGTCAGACTAAAAACATCACTTTCATTATCAGTTAAGTTAGGGATGAAGGCTACGTCCACACTCATAGGTTTTTATTGTAAAATTATGTTTTTAACACAAAAACAATCTCCGTCCAGACGAAATGATATCTCTTCTAACATGCCTGAAAACACACATCACATGACTGCTTGTAATTCGTAATCCGTGAGTCTGATGCCGTTTGTTTTATTCTGAAAACGCGTCACGTGATAGGAGCGTGACGAATCTGGGAAGGATACGTCGTGACTGATGATATCCAATCAGGAAGTGAATGTGGTTGTCTTCGTCATTGTTTCCAAAAGTCTCACTTTCTGCCTGTTTAAGGTTCTCGAAAAACTTGTAAAAGTAGGGAAAGTGATATATTTTATAACTACAGCTTAGTATCAGTCCATCCGTCCATCCCTCTGTCCCATTCTTGTGAATGCAATATGTCAAGAACACCTTGATGGATTGAGGGAAGGTGTCTGAGCTGCTTGTTTATTGCACATTGTGGCAGTCAACTTCTTCTTGCAACATGAAAACATAACAACTTTGCAGGGAGACGTTAAATTCATGTGGGAATTGATTTATCTGCTCCTTTAAAAAAAAATTAAATTTTACTATTGCTACATAACTAAAATTAGCATTCACAGCTGTTTACTTAGCAGTCGAAGAAATGTTGAGTTCAGCATCAAACTTACTTCCTTTACTCACCAACAGCTGTCTGTTGTTTTGCTTCTATTTCTATCACTTCTATTCTTCTACTGAAGTTAGCATGCTAACCAGCTAGCCCAAGCACAGTCAGTCGGTCTCTATCACTTTACAATACCGAGTCACAAGTAGCTGCTCAGAAGACATATACCCTCTTGTTTTAATGCAACGATGGCCGAAGTGCTTGGCAAGACTGGTGAGTAAACAGCTGTTAATGCTAATGTTAGCTATGTAGCAGTAGCAACTTACAAATAGCTCCTTTAAATACAGTATACCGTCTGCTAAGTTACACTGACAGGAGTGATTTAGTTAAAAAAAAAAAAGTTGATGTATTCCTTAAAGTTGTCTTTCCCTTGGACACAGTCATGATTTAAAACCCACCAGAGGCATTACTGTGTGAGAGAGATGTTTTGGACTGACTGTGATTGACTGAAATCTCCCTCGTCTGTCAGACTGTGTGACCTCTTCAGGGTAACAGGCTGCTGTCTGTGAAAGAGCATCCTCTGAGGTTAACCACCGCCGTGTGGCCCGGCCAGCAGAACATGGTCAGAGTGAAACAGACAACGCCGAGGTGTGGTCATCTCTGCGTCATCCCGACCGTGTTACAGCAGGGTGTGCGTGTGTGTGTGTGTGTGTGTGGGTGTGTATGTATGTGCGTGTGCGTTCAGAGTGAAGTCAGACTGTAAATATAGCCCTGTCTGTCTTCAGCTCAACGTTCAGACAGTCTGTGTCTGACGAGGAAAAACGCTGCAGTCTCTGACTTTTTTGGTCAAAACACAACAGGAGAGAGTGGAGGGAAGGAGGGTCAGTGGGGGTGAGGAGGAGGGGGAGAATGAAGAGTGTGTGTGTGTGTGTGGGTGTGTGGGTGGGGGGTGGGGGGGTAAAAGGGAGGGGGGGTTAATAATTTCAGCCATCTCTAAAAATAGGGGCTCTGTAAAAGAAAAAAAAGCTGTTCTGCTAAAAATCACAGCTCCATAGCAGCCATTTGGATGATGTGTGCTCCCTGAGGTGGAGCCTGGGAAAGTTAGCTGTGCGTACTAGCGTCTCTGTGTGTGTGTGTGTGTGTGTTTGTGTGTGTGTGTGTGTGTGTGTGTGTGTGTGTGTGTGTGTGTGTGTGTCTGTGTGTGTGTGTCTGTGTCTGTGTGTGTTTGTGTCTGTGTGTCTGTGTGTGTGTGTGTGTTAATGTGTGTGTCCTAAATTGATTGATTGAGGGTCTTAGTTGCATTTACGCAAAGAAGAGTTGGAAAGTTCTGTTTGGAGTGATATGGCCTGCCCTGGTTTAACCTAGTTTGGTTTGCCCTGGTTTGGTCTGGTTAGGTCTGGTCTGGTTTGTGGCTCAGCCAAATCCACCCCTGCCCTTCACTGACTCACTACAAGACCATCAGGGATTGTGGGACGCAGGCAGACGCGGAGATGAAAAAAAAAGAAGAAAAAAAAAAGCCCAGTCCTTATACGAGCAGAGAGATGGTGGTCAAACATAACTGAGTAAAGTCGCATAAAATATGTTGGAAAGGAAAACTCATTTGTTGAAAACTTCTCTTCTCAGGAACTCGGGGAATGTTAGCCCACCAGTCTCCATTTCAGTGGTTTTCCAACTTGATATCTGGTCCCTCTGGCTGCCTGTAAAAAGCATGCAGGCCTTCATTGTGCTAAACTGAGATCCACTGAAATGTTATTTTTACCAGCTGGTTTATCTGTACTGGTTTATAATGGGTGGCAGAACTTAGTCACTGAGCCTCAGACTGAATGTCTCTGCTGGCCCAATTTGAGAAACATATTTTTTTGTGTGTGTTGTTTCGTTGTTAAGGGCAATCACCAGAGACTAGTGTGCAAACTGATGTCAAAGGAAATATTGTTTCATGCAACATAATGGCATTAAACAGTCTGAACAGTCTTTGAATCTAATGAACCTGCTGCATTGTTATTTAAAGCACATTAACTTTATATATGGTTTCTGTCACACTCTGTAATTTCCTTTTTTATTAGCCAAGACAGTGATGAATGTAAAGTTTAACCCCAAATATTTATATAGTCAATTCTTTTCAATAATGTACATTATATGGTATAATAGGTTACATGTAAGCACTATTGAGTGTACATTAATTATCAAAGCATTACAAGCTTGTATTTGATTTATTTGTTCATTTGTTGCTTTAGACAAAAATATTAGTATTTTGGGTTTTTTTTGTGTTTGTACTTTAACACATGAATCATGAATTGTACAACAGTAGCCTTTGTTAGATACATGTTCAATTTGTGATAAGGTCTTTGAATCCCATTTTTTGTGGACTATAAAACAGTCGGGCTGCTTTTTAAAATTAGCAGGTATCAGTTATAATACTTGCAATGTGGAATTGAAACCCTTTTGATTACCTTGCTTAGGGTATTATCACCATTTTTTAAACATAGACTATAAATAAAGATGGACGTAGCCTCCGTGACGTCACACACTGGTTTCTGAAGAGAGGCTTTGAAGCTCAGAGTTGGATGCTCCACTGTTGCCATCTTGGCAGTGCCTGACTCCGCCCCTAACTCCCAGCTAATCCAAAAATGGTCAAAGAGGAGGGGTGTGTCGAGCCAATACCTCGGTGCATGCTGTTTTTTGGCAAGAAAATGCTTACCCACCTGTCACTCAAAGTGGCAGTGGTTTTGTACCAGGCTGTAAACATGTTTATTTCTGCTGTAAGGTTGGATATTTTAACATGGGAGTCTATGGGGATTGACTCACTGTTGGAGCCAGACTCTAGTGGTCATTAGAGGAACTGCAGTTTTTTGTTACTTCAGTGTTTGCTTCATTTTTCAGCCCCGGAGGTTGCCGCTTGGTTTTAACCCACACTATAGTTTTTCTATTTGACAAAATATGACTGCTCACTGCACCTCTGTGAAATAAAAACACTGACAAAATAAAGTATCGTCTAAAATTTGAAAGGTTTTCTGATTCAAATCAGGAAATATCTGATTACTTTTTTGACACATTTTTGGTCAGTGCTCAAAAACACTGAGGTTCAATCCTCAGCTCCAATAAAAAACATCAGAAAAGGAGAAGTAGTACTTCAGACTTGTCTTAAATAGCCCCTCCTCCCTGCACCACCCACTCCATGGTGTCAAAATGTTTGTACTGATGTGGACTGTCTGTCGGTGTTGTGTTCTGCTGTGGATTTGTTATGTGATATGCTGTTTAGAGAGGCAGGGAGGACTCAAATCATCTGGTTTATGAGATGCCACTGTGCATATTGATAGAGTTACGTGTATCCTGTCAGTGCCAGAGTTGTAGGATGTGTGTATGAATGGACGTGTGTTACACATGTTACAGCGCGGGCAGTAAAAGAACAAAAGGATCCTTTGAGCGCAGAGTTTCAGAGGAAGCTGTCAGACGTGTCTGCTCTTCTCTAATCCGGTGTTTGGGATTATCCTGCACTGTTATGGAATGCTGTTTAACACACACACACACACACACACACACACACACACACACACACACACAGGTAATTTCATACACTCTGTTCACTCCAAACACACCAGCTTGTCAAATGGCTATAAGCGTAAACTGTCTACGTGATGAAGACAGTGCTTGTCCCGCCTCTTCTCTCTGAGCCCGGTTGTCTTAAATTACTTGTTTTATATTCTGTAATAACATATTCGACATGATGATGCAAACACAATGACAAAAACATAGCACAGTTGTGTATTCTGAATAAATAAATAAAAATATAAAATATGTGGATGATGGCGAAAGACCATAAGAAAACTGAAAGATCACAGCAACTGTTTAAACTGCTCCTCACACTTGCAACACTTTGAGAATTTTAAATAACACATCTTTGAAAGCAGAAATACCAGGTTTTGTTTTTGTACAGTTTAAATTGTGCATCCTAGGATGAGTAACCAAGCATGTGTATTTATTTTGTATTTTGTATGTTAGTGTAGCCAAACACAGCACCGGTGTTCTTTCTCATTGACATGTTTTACTAACCGAATGACTATAGATGATTCTTCGTTGTTGGCAGAAGTAAACAAGTCACCACTACTGTAGTTACACCTTGCTGGTAAACTCAGGTATATCACTCTATTATCACATCTTAAGCACTTTTTCATCAGTTGACATTAAAATAAAGGTTATAACTTATGACATTTTATATTTTTTTTATACATTATATTTTTATTTTAGACTACCAGATGCAGGGAAAATGTTTGTCATATATATATTTATTTATTTATTTAATGTGAATTGGAAAAAAAAACTATACTAATTATGACAGAAAGTTGTGTTACAACCTAAATATACATACGTGTTAATGATGGAAAAACAACCTGTCCTGGGGCGCCTCGGTGGTTCACCCAGTAGAGTGCGTACCACTGAGGCCTAGTCCTTACCCCTGACCTGTGGCCCTTTGCTGCATGTCATCCCCTCTCTCTCTCCCCAACTTTCCCCTCTCTCTTTCACTGTATCTAGAATAAAAGCAACCCCCCCCCCCCCCCCCCCCCCCCCCCCCCCCCCCCCCCCCCCCCCCCCCCCCCCCCCCCAAAAAAAAAAAAAAAACCCTCAATAGGCTTGCTGATCGGTGAAAATTTACAGTCCAGTCCAAATATTGAAAACAAGGTTTTTCTTTTCTTAAAAATCTTAAAAAAAAAATAACGCTAGATTCGATATTATCAAATATCATCCAAGCCTACTTCTGAATGNACCCCCCCCCCCCCCCCCCCCAAAAAAAACAAACCCTCAATAGGCTTGCTGATCGGTGAAAATTTACAGTCCAGCCCAAATACTGAAAACAAGGTTTTTCTTTTCTTAAAAATCTTAAAAAATACTGCGTATGGCAGAAAATAACGCTAGATTCGATATTATCAAATATCATCCAAGCCTACTTCTGAATGCAGTAGACATGTTGTTTCTTTTTGGGAAACTGTCCACACTGCCTCATACTAACTACTGCAACTTATTTTAAAAGCTGTGTTTTTTTGGTGTTAAAAAAAATTGTCGGTTTAGTGTCGGCGAAGGACAAGAATATGTGTTTCCAAGTTTAGGCTCCTTAGTATGGACAAGTCTAATCCACCACAGCATCCTTTCATGACAGTTGGCCTCATGTGCTGCACTGTGCTATGAAGGTAGTATACAAACCTATATGAGGATAAGATTGGCATTCAACCACTGGCCTGGTTTTAAAAACTGAAACAGACGTCTAGAGGAAGTTCCCCCGCGGTCCTTGTTATTCTCTGAATTGTTGTGATGCAAATAAAGTCACATGTAATTAGAAATGAGATTAATTTGAAGTTAAATATAGTCATATGTAAACATCTACAGTAGTGAGAGGTTATCTGCCCTCTGGTATCAGCTCTGGGGCCTAGGTCATTCTGCAGTCGTAATTTCAATACTATTTGCCTAATCTCAGTACAAGATGGCTGCAGATGATTGCCAGCGTATCCGGGAAGTAGTGGCCTTGATGGATGTGGGTCCGAACATAGCGGCTGATAACACCAAGTTGTGACGTACGTTGAGCGAAAGGCCGCGCTGGAGCTGAGATGTGACGTCGCCGTACTTGTTAACGCACGTGTCCGTGTGCGTCCACGTGAATGTCTTGTATCATAGCTGTAAGTGCAGGTCATTAATCTCAGTATCAGTGGTATGAGGCGGGGCCGACAGGCAGGCAGACTGGAGCTGCGTCTGCTCCAACTGAGGCCTTTCCCCCTGGCCCACGCCAAAATAAGAACACTTTTCTTCTTATTTTTCAGGCTTTAACATTCTTGTCTGGCAGCTGTGCAAGCATGTTGTGGAACAGAGCTGAGAACCTCTTAAGCTACAAATGATCTGGAAAAGCCGACCCCGGTGGAGCTCTGTGGCGGGGAAGACAGGAACCTGCAGCTTCTCTGAAACTCTCAGCATTTCCATCAGGGCCTGATGTTTACATCAGAAGCCGCAATGATTCAGGCAGATTAGAAGTTAAAGGCAGCCAGTACATATGCGCTACCATGTAAATGGTTTGTTTGAAATTCACTATGATCTGCTTTGATTTGTGCAGGAATTTGAACAAATCCCTGCATTTGTAGCTTCATGTGAAAGTGGCTTTGTCACATATTTGCATGTCTTGATGAGGCAGAAAATGTGCGTGTGTATGTGTGTGTGTGTGTGTGTGTGTTTTGTGTATTTGCCCACATCTGGTATACCTGTGTGTGAAACCCCGGGGTTAATGGCATTAGCAGGCCGTGATTGGGGCTGATGGCTTTCTGCGGCCATAATAGCAGCTCCATTAAGTGTTCACTGTGAGCCATTCCACATGTCAGCTGTAGTCAAGCAGCCGGAGACGGAGGACCGCGGGGGCCGTAACAAGGCTGGGATACTGGGAGGGAGGTGAGACGCAGAGGGGGAGGATGGAGAGGTCAGCTGACAGAAGAGGAGGGAGGTCTAGATAAGTCACCACTGAAGATGTGGTTTGGCTGAGTTTGGTTTGTTATTTTTCGCTAAGAAACTTTTTACACATTTCAGCTTTTTTTTAGTCATGAATGAAACCGAGAATCAGGATCTGATTTCAGCCCGAGGACCGTCACAAAAATCCACCTTGCTTAAGTGTTTGCTTTGAGACACGTATTGGCTGGACCGGCCATGGTCCAACCAATAAATTTAGACCTAGTGTAGTCTTTACCAGCCTCGGAGATGCTGTTCTGTGACAGCATCTGACACAAACTGATCTACAGAAATTATTGGATAGAAAATGTTAGGACCTGAACAGTGCATCTTTTGCAGTGGTGAGAGTGAACTTTGTGACTTTTCCTGCAGTATTCTGAGTCAGCAGGCTGCCTTTGGTTTGTACCAGGGATTTTCCCGCAGTGTAGTAGCTTTGGTTGTAGACCTGCTCTATCTGTGCTCTATCTGACAGGGGCATGTGGAAAGGATTAAATATAAAGCAGTTTCAGAAAAAAAAAAAAAAAATAGTAGCAGCCACCACATTGTTCTGTTGAAATGAGTGCTGAATCCTCATCAGTTAATTCATTAGCCATCTGCAGATTTGTTTGTTAAAAGCTGTATATTTATTTTATATTTAGACTTTATACCGTAAATGATATACCAAATATTTACCAGCTGTGACAGCATGTGGCTGGTATTGTTTTACCTTGTGAGTCAGTGCGTGCGTGCGTGCGTGCGTGCGTGCGTGCGTGCGTGCGTGCGTGCGTGCGTGCGTGCGTGCGTGTCCTCGTGGCAGAATGTTGTCCTGGAGACACCTACTGTAGCAGGAACTACCTACCAGGACCTGCCCTTATGTGTCTGTCTGTCACTGCTGTTGCGTCACAAGCACTGGAGATGCAGTCAAGAAACTTTACAAGTCTTTAGTTTGGATCAGGGTGAAGGCTGATTCCAAAGATGGGTGTGGTACAACCCAAGACTACTGAGTACTAATGTAGTAATGTAATAATAATATAGGAATGGCTAATGAATAGTAATGGGTTTTAGTGTCAAAATGTTGACAGGCGTTCAATTCATACATTCAATTTAATAAACTTTATTTGTTCTCAGGGGGCAATTTAAAGGGCAAATAGAGAAGCCATTAAAAAACACACAAATACACAACAAAGAACACACCACCAGTGCAACACAAACTGTTCACATTAAGGAAAACAAAAAAACAAAACAAAACAATGACATGAAGAAAGAAACAACCTGTAATATTATAATGAGAAAGACAGTTACTATAACAACATGGGAGAATGACATCACTCGTGCAAATAAATAACTGTACACATAAATAACTGACTGTTCACATTTTGATAACAATTTGGATGTATGACAGATAGTCTAAGTGCACTAAAAAGTTATGTAATATATACAGTGTAGTGTGCATATTTGCATATGAGGTATATGAACATGGATAAACAGCAGCTGTGTGTGATCCCAACACAAGATGCTCTCTTTCTTTTTGCCATTGTGCATTTGGACAAAGGATTTATGTTGCAGCAGGTTTCCTTAATTAACAGCCTTTCACTGACAGCTAGTGACAGACTTAAACATTTCATCAAATCTGATCCCTTTGAAATCCCAACTGAAAGGTTTTACGTTTAAGCTTGTAAGCATGTTGAAATAGTATTGGTGTGGTCCTCTGTTACGTGTTTTATGGCTGTCTTAACACTTTATTATCTTATCTAGTGGATAGGTTTGTTTTGTTGATTTAAAAAAAGTCAAAAAACTTGAAAACCTAGGATACACATGTATCATCTAGCTAATTGACTACCAAACCCTGTAGCCCTATAAACCCCTGTAACAGTATTGCACAAAGTTAAATTGAGTATCAGTTTATGGGTAAAATGCGCAGGTGTGAAGGTCACATTCTAGTTGATTAAACAACTACCAGATCATTTTATTTTTTTTTAATTTTTATCATATTGATGTAGAAATTCTGTAAATCCAGTATTTCCATGAAACAATCCAGCTCACTGATTTGCAGCATTACTAAAGATACTGGGACAGCAACCCCAGTACAAACAGCACATGATGCATCATATCGTCCAATTGTACTTTAGTAATAAGTGAACTCTGAGCTTAACAGATTTGTGTTGTAACCAGATGTAAAAATGGATCCAACCTTTTGTCTGTATTTTAATTTTCTGGCCCCGGTAGATGCCGATTCAAAGATACAGATTTCAAAACATTCCCATCAGAAATGTATGATGTCACAGACGCTACACATCCATGTTTTTCTACAGTCTCTGAACAAAACCCAGCATTTGAACTTTGGCCACCATGTTCTCATGTCCCCCTGTGTTTGTGTCTGTGTGTGTGTGTGTGTGTGTGTGTGTGTGTGTCAGGATATAATTCAGGTAAAGGCGTTCAGGGTGGTTGCAGGGGTCGGTGTCTGTCTCTGAGCCCGGAGTGGAGTGTGGAGTGTGTGATGGGGGTCATCCTGTGGCCATGTGAACAGGAAGGTGCGGGTTCAGTGTGAAGGGCTGAACCTCTGAGCTGTTTATCAGATAGCTAATGAAGCAGAGCAATCCTGAGAGAGACAGAGGGAGGGGGAGGAGGGGTGGAAGAGGAGCAGAGAGAGAGAGAGAGAGATGGGGAAAGGGGGCAAAAGGTAAAAGGACGAAGGGAGAGAAAGAGAAGGGTGGAGCGATGTAAAGGAGTTAAAGAAAAAGATGGAGCAGTTAAACGTGGGAATATTCACAGCGCTGCCCTTCGCTGTTATCGCTGAGAGGAATAAACTGCAGTCTCCCGTGATTTCACTGAGCTTAATTCCCACTGCAACGAGGAGAAAATACACTATATTATTTATTACGTTTCCTGGTTAAAAATCAGCAGAGGCCGCATCACTCAACTCCTGCTGTAAACATTTTCTCTGGCAGCAAAGAGAAGCCAAGCTACAATCCCAAATCCCATCATCACAGCCATCCAGTTTACTACCGGCTACACATTCATCAGCAGGAAGACTGAAAAGAGAGCGCTTCATTACAAGTTTAAATAATCAACCGGTCAGATGATCAAAACAGACTCGCAGTGATGTCATCAGTGTTGATGATATTTCACTGTTTTCACTGACAATTAATTAGGGGTTGAATTATTTTGAATAGTAGAACATGAATTCACCTCATTTAAATTTTCAGGCCAGATCTAAAGCGCATCTATATGTTGTTTTCAATTGTAATATTTTTATTATTTTTTACAACATTCTTCAACATTGTTGTGTAAAGTGAGCTGTGACTAATGATCATCTACATTATCCAGACATCACTTTGTGTATTAATTGTTTAATTTTGAAATTGACCCAAAAATAGTTTAAAAAAAAAAAAAACCCAAACATGTTCAATTTATAATGATATATAATTTTATAAGCTGAAATGTCAACTCTTGTTTGGCATTTTGCTTTAAACATTGCTGTAAAAATTAGATATCTAATCCAATTCTAATTCCCACGTTGCAGAGGGAATTAGATATCTAATCTATCGAGATATAATAAGTTGTTGTTTTGCTCTTTGCTGCATGTGTTTTGTCGTGTCATGTCATGTTGTCTTAAAATAAATAAATAATATAAAACATATCAATAATATAGAAAAAACCTTTAGATGTTTATTTTGAAAGGGTGCACTTTGTTTACATTCAAACAATATTTATTTGGCTGATGCTTTTGTCAGTCACTTTGGACAAAAGCATCAGTCAAATAAATGTTATGTAATGATATATAACTTAAAGTTGATTTGACTTAATTGTCTAACTGCTAATTGAGTTTCTGTACTAATAATGTAACATTTTCTACATTTGCTGAAATGTTTCTTCGCTCAATCATTTGAAGAAAAAAAAAACTCCCCTTGTTCATGTTTTTCTTCCCAACTTTTCTCTTTATCTGTTCAGTGATGAACTGACAGTCAGACTAATGTGCTCTTGTGAGATAATTCAATTTCCTTGTCAATTTAACAAGAACAAAATGCAGAGACACAGATTCTGATGAAGCTCTGTTTGTGGAAAAATGAACACGCTCTGATTGGTTCGTTCCACTGTCAGTCACGCGTAGAGGTGCCGATATGGGCTCGTGTAGCAGTGTGAGAGTCTGGTTTGTTCATCAGGGGCCAGAGGGTGAGAGGTCAGAGGTCAGGCTCAGGGGAGCCATCAGCCTTGAGCGGTCAGGTGACCCTGAACGATCCTGAGATAGGACGGCCTCGCCTCCCTGAGGAGGAGCATTCCATCACCACTAGTGTGTGTGAGAGAGTGTGTGTGTGTGTTTGAGAAAGAAAATGGTTCATATAAAACTTTGTCACAACAAACCTGTTCTGAGAAGAGATGGGCTGATTAGTTTTTTGTAGCAGAACAAAATATCCGTCGCTTGATCCATCAGTTTTTCTCACTGACACTTTTGTCCAGAGCAAGATGAAATTCAGTATGGTCCCCAAAAGTGAATTAGGTGACCACCCCCCCACCCCCACCCTACCTTTCCTATGTTTGCCAATTTTTCACGGATAAGCAAGTTGTGCTTCAACACACAAGAAATCTTATGAGAAGATTCAACACACTCCTGATGGACCTTTACTTTGTAGTGCAGCAGATAACTGCAATATCTTTCAACTGTGTACAAGCAGCAAAATTGTGGCCATTCATTTGAAATGTCCCACAAGCCACTTGAAATTTCAAAATTTCAAGATGGCTGCTCTCTCTGGCATAGAAAACACATATTTTACCACAGAATTTTACCCATGAGACAGATTTCAATGATTTTGCAAAAGAATGTTTTTAGACTATGAGGATGTCAATTTCATAACTCTTATATTTCCTCAGAGCTTTATTTGTGCAATTTCTAAAGTGTAATGTGAAAAATTCTGCATAAAACACAATGATTTGCAGACCATTTATTATGAATGATCTACCAAAAGTTCTATAAGAGTCGACGTTTACTTATCCTAACGTTAGCTTGCCAGGCTAACTCACTAGCACTAGGCAAGCTAGCAACCCTTTTTGTGAGTAATATTTTTCTGAAGTATACTTTCATTTCATGTACTATATTTCACCTTCTACATTGGTAAAATGTATGATTTCACACCTGTAGAATTTTATCCACATTTGAAAGATTTCCCTGAAATATTATCTGTTAATGAATTTTATCTGCTGTGCTATATGCAGATATATTACCAAGAAAAAAAAAAATATATATATATATATATAGATATTCAAGGTCCCCAGAAGATAATTTTCTTTGATTTTTCTTGACATTTCTTTTCTCTGGTCTGACTGACTGATCTTGACCAACACCTTGATTCATCTAATAGTGTTTATCCTAATATTTTGATCACTCCCTGACATTTCCTGTAGCACCAGTATATGGCAAAGAAATATGTTTATGCAAATGAAATATCTACTGTAAATCTAACGAAACGAAAAACGAAATAGAAAATTCATAAAGAGGGTTTTTCCATCGTGTGCTTTTATTTTGTCGGGTGTAATGAACTTTGAAGCTTCCAGGAGCTGCTGCTGGGAATTTGGGTTTTTGGTTCTTTTTCTTTTTTCCTGTGTGACTGTGTGAGTGTGCAGAAGACACATCTATGAGTACTATTGCAGAGGGAACACAGGATCTGCTAAATGTGCAGAGCGAGACAGCCAGCTCCAACTTCACCACATAAAACATACTGATGTGGCTGGCTGGAGCACTTGCACACACAAACACACACACACACACACACGCACACACACACACACACACACACACACACACACACACACACACTCATACACAGAGACACACTCCATTCAACACAAATCCAAGTAGAGCAAATAAAGTGGGCTGATGTGCTCCTCAGAGTGTAGAAGTCACCTGAGTATAGACAGAGGAAGCCAACTCTCCTCCTTCCCGCTGTCCTGTCTGAATTACAGCTCTGCTCTGCTGGAGAGAGCTCACAGCTCACACAACTGTGTAAGCATGACATTTTAGCTCTTCATCTAATCAGGTCACTTAACCTATTTCTTCTTCTACCATTTCTCCCTACAGTATTTCAAACAATGGGTGACTGGTCTGTGAAAAGCTTTAATTGTGATGCATTGACAGGAAGTGTTATTTTTTCATAACAAAACAGTTCAAAACAGTGAGTTTTCTACTTGATGTTGTGTTGCATGATTATTAGTGTAGACCAGTAGACAACTAATGAGAAATGTAAAGACAAATGCTGAAGCACAACATCTTGACCTTCATGACTGTTTATGGCAACGTAAACCTGCTGGATATAAAGGAGGTTTGTGATTTCAGCATACATGTTTTTTTATACCAACAATCTGGACCAGGTACAGATGCTGTAAGAACTTAAATCAATTATGGTCACAATGGTTAAAATCTCAAATATAGGCTACCCAAACCTGTATAACACTTTAAATGTAAACATATGCACTCTGAAGACTGGCACTTTATATTTATTGTTCTTTTATTTGTTTTTTGTAACTGTGATATATTGTGTGCAATATGTTCTTTGTAACTTACATGCACCAATCAGTACAATCAGTAGAAATTAATTTCATTGTATGTTAAAGGCAATGACAATAAAGGCTTTCCATTCTGTTCTATTCTACTCTATTCCATTCTATTCCATTCTATTCTATTCTGTTTCATTCTATTCTATTCTGTTCCATTCTGTTCTATATGCTTTTATACTGACTGACTTCTGTCAAGCCAGAAATTGCCAATAGTCCTTTTTGGACGTTCTGTCTCTGTCCTCTTCACTCATTTCATGCCTCAGTACATGCAGGCATTAGCTTTATTCTCTCTGTCCGTCCGTCTGTCTGTCTGTCCGTCCCTGGTGAGTCTCTTCTAATCAGGCTGGACGTGCCAGGGGTCAGCATCTCTGACCTGCTGGCTCTGGTTCACCATAAATATTATGGGACCACGCACAGACGCCCTCGCTGGCTGTTTAATATAGAGCTGGGTCCATTAAGGGACCCAGACTATCAGCTTTCACTGGGGTACATAGGCTAATAATAAAGCTGCCTGCGCTGTGTAGTTAGAAATACTGAAGTCAGGATGTTGGAGGATGTCATAGTTTTATTTCTTCAACTTTATCGTCTCCTTAATTTTGCCATTAAGCTGTTGGACTGTGTTAGTTTTCTGCAAATCTACGTGTCTGTGTGTGTGTGTGTGTGTGTGTGTGTGTGTGTGTGTGTGTGTGGGTGTGTGTGTGTGTGTGCGTGCGTGCGTGTGTGCGTGTGCGCATTCATGGCCACGTGTGTGATTTTGTGTGTGCCAGCAGCACATTGGGCCTGTGGGAGTGCTCCGTCCTCCTTTCCCACAGTATGCGTCCCATGAGCCCTGGCGGTGACGTCAGGACAGAGGTACAGGCGAATGCCCCCCTCAGAGGTCACAGGTTCACTTCCTGTCTATCAGGATTGAGCTGGGCAGCATCCAGTGTGAAGCGCCAAACTGTCTTTATGATCTCTCAGTGATTTAACCTCTGGTGTATGTGTGTGTGTGTGTGTGTGTGTGTGTGTGTGTGTGTGTGTGTGTGTGTGTGTGTGTGTGTGTGTGTCTGTGTCTCTTTCAGGCGATGTGGCTGATGCTACAAAAGGAGGAGCCAGAGGATTTCGTCATAGCAACAGGGGAGGTGCACAGTGTGAGGGAGTTTGTAGAGAAAGCCTTCAAACATGTGGGGAAGACTATTGTGTGAGTACACACACACATGCACAAACATACACACATACAAAGTCTTTGAGTCACGTCTCTGTAAAAGTCATGACAGCAGTCTTAGCAGGTCAGACATAGCAGCAGCATTTCTGTATCACTTCCAATACGGCTCAAATCTGAACTGAATGTCACGTAAAGGTCACAACGTGGACGAGTTTAATACCAAGAGATAAATGTGCATCTTGTTCTGCCTTCTTAAGGTTAAAACCAGTCTAATAAAACAAAATTATGGAGATAAGCCTGTTTAAAGATGTTCCTCGTACATTAGCATAGCTTAAAAATTGTTATTTCCTAGCAGCAGTAAGGTGCAAAAAAACTTCAGAAATCCAGTTACTCATCAGACCAAGTCCTAAATTTCAACTTTGATCAACTGCTTATGATATGAACATGTTAAATTTCTTAATATTTAAATGAAGTGACAGTCACAGCCTAACGTTTCTCCATTTTCTTCTCTATTCTTTTGTCCTGTAGGACTAGAAATACTAAGAATAGAACAGAAATAAACAATAAATCAAATTCATTCCTGATGCAGCATGTAAGAGAATTAAGATGACTCTTCTTCTTTGGTATTATTTTGCATACACAGTGTCAACAAAGGCACATACATTTCAAAACTGATATATATTTTGGAAACTCATTAGAAAGCTTCTGTCACTCCCTCAATCTCATTCACCTCCCTCTTGTTGGTGAAGGTGTGTGTGCGTACATGCCTGTTGTGTTGAATCAAGAAAAAAAAGGGGGGCAGGTGACATGTTTTGTCTGCACGAGACGTTAAAGAAACAAACTGCACGAGGAATAATCAGGGAGACGGAGCGACGTGCAGCTGAATCTTTGAACAGCTGTGGGAAAATGTTCCCACCTGTTTAAGGTTTGTCTGTTTCCAGGTGGGAAGGAAAGGATGAGAAGGAGGTCGGCCGCTGCCAGGAGACACGGGTGGTACATGTGAAGGTGGACCCAAAATACTTCCGCCCCACCGAAGTGGTAAGTCAGGATTCTCCCTGCGTTATTTGTACGTTTGACTTTAGAGATTTATAAGAATCAAAAGTCAAACAAAAAGTTTTTCCAGTGTTTTATTTGAAGTGTTGATCCATAAGAAGATATATTTGTGGTTTTAAGAACCAAAAACCATCTCAATGTAGTTTTACATCTCTCAGGCTTCTCTCTGGAGCTCTAGTAACAACAGGTTGGTGAGCCAATCAGAAGAGAGTAGGCTCTGAGTCTCTGAGTGTTTTCTGAGTGATTGATCTTTGTTGTGACATCACAAAGTTACAGAAGTCCTGACAGCTATATAAATAAAATAAAAATATAGCAGATTTCAAGTAAGCCTAGCCTAAGTAAGTAAGTAAGCCTAGCCTAAGTATTTCTGCAAGGTTGGATGGTAGGTCCAGGTGGGTGGGGCTTGGGGCATGGCTTATAGTGGTTGCTGCTTTGTTGTGACATCACAAAGTTCCAGAAATCCTGACAGCTGGTTTTAAGACTCAGTATCTGAATACAGGCTGTGTGCATTTCTCTGTGGACTGAGCACTTTGATACTTTCAGAGTATTAATATAGAACCTAGACCTGCTTTATAATCAAACAACACATGGACATCTTTATACTATATGGAGCTTTAACTTGTTTCAGTTTGTTTCTGGCAGACGATACAAACAAACTACAGTATACAGCCTCAGACTGAAGCTGTTTGACTATAATATGTAATTTATATAGTTCCATACAATTCATAACACGTCGCGGCACATATTTCCTGTTCTATATACCTGACCTTAACATGGATATAACATGCTTTCTCTGCATGTATCTGATTGCCGGTCATTGTGTTTGGGACCATACACTTATCAGCCATAACAGGCCCAGTTGACAGCCGCGGGCTGCTTATTGTATGCTTTTAAACAGCTGGAAACAGGCCAGTAAGCCTCTTTAAGAGTAATGTAGGCTGCATCCTGCCGGTTGGTGCTGAATGGGTGCTCATATTCAGGCTAGTGACCTTGAAAGGTTTTTCTATAATAGCGAGGGCGTGAGTTGGATCTACTAACTGTGCTAGTAAAGGGAAATTTGCTGAGTGAAAAGCTGCACAAGAGAAGACCATCTGTGTCAGTTTTCATCGGCTTGTACGGGGACAAGAGTGGACAAGAACAAATCAAAAAATGATCCAGCGTATTATCCCTCCATCTCTCTCGAGGTGTGAAGTGTCTTTGACATTTGGGAGGTCTTTCTCTCATCGCTCTGCCCCAGGGATATTGTGGCTGCGCCCCGTGGAGGGTGTAGGGTTACCCTGGGGTGTTGTGGCCGAGATTAACTGTCAGTGTTCTCAGTTTAAAGCCAGGAGCGCCCCTCTGCTGAGCTCTGGCCTGGCATGATTAGAGCTGAGATCCAGTTGAGTGACGGTGGAGGATTAGCAAGGAGGCCCTGCTGACTGACTGCTGAGGTGATGGAACCATTGGTCACACACCTGGGCCAGTATTTTTTGTGTGTGTTGGCTCATTCATTCAAAGTCCTAACCCTGAATCCACACTGAAAACTAGTCCAGAGAGATGTTAAATGATCCAGCAGTGACCTGTCAACACAGAAACAGTTACTGTAGTTATCTTTGGACAAGCGTTACCAGAAAAATAGAAACTCTTCTTCACTGTTGTGCAAATTTTTTTGCATGGCAGATGAACTGTATTGTATTCCATTACACTATAAAAGAGTTTCTATTTTACTGGTGAAGGCTGCGCATAACGCGGGATCCTCTGTGTTTCATTAATTGGAAGAGGGTCACTACAGAGCAGGGAGTTCCAATGAAGTCTTACTCACCAAAACCCATTGTGTAAGTTCAACACAAATGTGTTGAATGTGTTTCCTTCCTCATATAATATTTGCAAAGTAGATTTTTGGCTGGACTGCAACATTGATTGGCTGGTCCAGTGTTGGAGTTTCCCCATTGGTTGTTGTTTCTTCAAAACGACTTGTGTTGCCAACTTTTTCAGACTCCATAAGTGACCTCTTTCCAAAAAAGTTTTGACTCTCTGCTCCTCTACTTTCCAAAGAGGAGAGTCACCATTATTTCCCCAAGTGCGAGGTTGAGCTTTCCTTCCGTGGACACACCTCTCCATGCTGACCACACGCCGCCCTCTAACTTTCTCTCTGAGTGATCACTTCATAAGTAAATCCAGCTGAGATCACAGCTCAGTCTTTGTCTGTAACTGATGTGTTCGGTGATGTTATCACATGATGTCGTGGTTATAAAATCAGCAGCTTGTAAGTGACTGCTGGGCTGAATTTCAGTGACTATTTCAAACTTTCAAACAGCCCCATTGTTTAACAACAGAAACAGACATGTAAATGAGTTGTAAATGAGAACAGCTTTATTGTGTTTATTGTGGTCAGTCGTGTTAAAATGCTGTATTTGTGAGCACAGAGAGGAGGAGAGAAGCAAACACACACGTTTTTTGACCTGGTATTGTCGTTAAAAGTTCTAACCCAGGGTTGTTTACATCCTTGTTTACTTGCTTGTGGTCGTCTTCTTCTCTGCATTTTCTGGTGCATTGCTGTGTGTCTCTGCACATTACCACCAACTGTCCATCACTGGAGTAGTGTTAAACTATTGGCAGGAATGTATAACAAGTCCTGCATGTGTATGAACAATACTATAAAACAGTGCTGTAGCTGAACATATAATTCAGGCCACATGAGCATCAGTTATGAAACTAAAGACCTAAGATCTCAGAGGACTGACTTGTCCCTTGTCCTTCAGAGAATCAGTCAGAACTGAAAGATGTGGTTCATACACACACACTTATCTCTGTTTACACCTGCCTGGTTTACTGAGCCTGACCTGATTCTCCTGTTCACGCATGGCACAGATCTAAACATTTCATATGAAGGTGAAAACTGGAAAACAGGATCTGATTTCAGATCTGTTTACACGTGGAAATGCCACAACCAAAATTATCCAAACCCGGGCAACCCTGCCCCACATGACTTCCTCATGATCTCATGTGGTGATCTGGCTTTGTTTGCAAATCAAGCCTGAATCTGAAGTTTGTCTGACAGATTGTGATGTGGATCAGTATTAAAAGTGGACATGAACAAGAAGCCAGTAAATCAGAGAAAACTTAATATTTTGTTGTAGGTTTTCTACACATGTTAATATATTCACTGATAACAATTGTCTTCTTCTTTTGTAAATTTTGTCAAATTATAGTGCAGGAGCCCCTTGTGATGACGTCAGTTGTTTCCAAAGATATTCCATTTACATTGATATAAAACAGAGAAGTCCTCAGATAAAAGAACCTGGAATCGTGTCTGCGTTTGGATTTGTTTTTCTAAATTGAAAATATTTGTGATTGGCACATTTTTAATTACTTCCAGTTTCTGTTAATGGAGCATGTGTGTAGCTCAGAGGGAACAGAGGCTAAAAGTCAAACAGATAAACGGTTCAGTTAGAGCGGCTGATTTCTCTGCTCTGTCTCACTACCTCTTTATTTCTATAGTCGGGCTTAAAGAGACTGAAGAGTGTTTAACCTCTGACCCCTTCAGACAGGAAGTGACTGACACAGAGCTCACAGCTCAGCATTGTGCCTCTCCTCAAGTGGAAATACCTGTCATCGAGCGTGTGTGTGTGTGTGTGTGTGTGTGTGTGTGTGTGTGTGTGTGTGTGTGTGTGTGTGTGTGTGTGTGTGTGTGTGTGTGTGTGTGCATTAAGTATTCAGCTGACTCAGACTCTTTCAGTGTCATATTTGCTATTTAAGTGCTAGAAAATTTGGATCCGTGTGGGGTCCCGTGTGCAAAATGTGTGTGTGTGGCAGTACGTGAGAGGAGTGTGTCCTCCGGCTGTGTGCTAATATATATGTAATTCATCATTATCCCTGTCAGTGTGTGTGTCTGACATGAGCTCATTTATCTCCCCAGCCCCTTGGGACAGGAGTGAGCGACCAGGGAGGGGGTTAAAGATGCAGGTGTGCTCCACATGTGGTGCAAGTGTGTGTGCGTGTGTCTTTGTGTCGACTTGCGCACTTGTCTGTGTTTATTTGAGATACGACATCCCGGAGGCTGCAGCGTGTTTTCGTGGAAGCTGTTTACTGGGCGTGCAACTTGTTGGTTAAAAAGGAAAAAATAAATCTAGATTTATGTGAAAGCAAAAGGCTTGTGGCATGAAGCTGTCAGAGTTGCAGGTAAGTTTCAAACTGCACCAACTGTCATGGCTGCTGTTTGTTTCCATTGTATCAGCTCTGCAGAGCTGTCAATCACTTGTCAGCCTGTGGGTTTCTGCCAACACTGAGGTTTGGCTCAGGTGAGCGTCCTCCACCTGAGCCTTCACAAAGGTGTGTTTATGTGCATCATGCTCTAATAGTTATGATTAGTGGTGGTGCAACTTGAAATGAGACCTCGGTTGCCTTCAGATTCACCTTAAAAACCCTCCACCACTTCCCCCTCTCCTTGAAACACATACTTTCATTAGCTAACAACTTCTTTCCAAATCAAACATGGAGGCCACGGTGAGTCACTTGAGCCAGTCGAGTTAAACTCGATGTGCTGTTCATCATGATTCTTTTTGGTTTAGCTCCTGTATTTTTAAGCTGCAGTGCTCTTGTTGTTAATTACCTTAATTGCCTCAATGAGTTGCTGCTGTTGTTTTCTGTGTTGATAAGCTGCTCAAATCAGTTTAAAAACCTCTGCTATACATCAACTTTGTGAATATTTGTTGGACCCTTCCTACCCGGTGAACACCCATGCCTTTCTTACTCCACACCCAGAGTTTGTAATGCTTTTCCTTAAAAATTTGAAACACTAGAAGGTTTTTGACATATGTTATAATTCAAAAAGTTTGGATGTCAGCCCTCTGATTTTGAATTCAGAAATATATCCGGTGTACTGGTTTGATTTGGCCCAAGATTTATAAAAATAAAGGTAAAGTGCAAGTTCAGTGCGTTGGAGAGTTACCTAACAACGTGTCATGTGATTGATAATTGATGTGGGGGTTTTTAAATGCACTTTCTCTCCTTTGCCTCATTTAAACTTCAACCTGAAAAATTTATTGAAGATCCCAGTATGTCTCCGTTAGCATTGGAAGCACTGATTGTTGATGCAGACCTAGTTTTGGACCATTCAGATTGTGCACGAATGCGTGTGTGGAGTAGTCGTGCAGTGTGTGTCTGCGTGCATGTACACACTTGTGCGTGTCCATGCTAATGCAGCCCGGCTCTCATACTTCCAAGTTCATGTGTCGCTGGAGGGTACAAACTGATGCAAGTTGAGAGACAGCTCTGTGGTTTTTTTTTTGTGCAACCTCTCATGCAGACAAGGAGGAGGAGGAGGAAGAGCAGTGATAAATGGGAAGTCGTCTCTCAATCTGTCTTTATCTCTCTCCATCCCATCGGTGTTCGCATAACTCTTCCTCTGTCATTTTCTCAGCACAGCCTTTTTGTACTTATGTCTCTGTCTCAATCAAAGTGATGCAACAAGAATGTGTCGGTGACTCCCAGGTGAGATTTTCCCACTTTAACAGACTTTTTTAAAGGTCTCATATAGTCTAAAGGTAGATCTCCATGTGTTGTTTGATTATAGATCAGGTCTAGGTTCTATATTAATACTGTGAAAGTATCAAAGCGCTCAGTCCACAGAGAAGTGCACACAACCTGTATTCAGTAACAGAGTCTTAAAATGAGCCGTCAGGACAAAGCAGTCACTGCTCTCAGCTGCACTCCAAGCCCCGCCCACCTGGACCCACCATCCAAACCTTGCAAGATTTGGTTTCTCTGAGTGTTTATCTAAAATCTGCTATATTTTTGTTTGGATCACTCAGAAAACAGTCAGCCGATCAGAAGAGAGACTCAGTGCTCCAGAGAGAAAACCACAAATATATCTCCTTTTGAATCAACATTTCAAATAAAACACAGGAAAAGAGGAAAATATGGAGCTTTAAATAATCAGACAATTTTAGAGTGAAATGTTTGACAGTAATAAGAAATGCACATTATAATTTTCCAGAACACATCTTGAAATTTCTTGTTTTGTCCAAGTGTCCAAAAAACCAAAAGATGTTGAATTTAAAATGATATAAAACAGAGAACAACAGCACGTCTCAAAATATGAGAAGCTGGAATCCATAACAGTTTGACATTTTGGCTTGATTAATGACTCCAAAGATGAGTCAGAATTGTTGTTGTTTGACTTTCCACCAGTCAATTAATCTACTAATAATCTGAGCACAACATAATTGCGCGATCATCACTCTGACATCACTGCGGTTCAGAGTGGCATGAGTGGGAGGCTGTTTATCTCTGTGGTGCGTTTTGATTGACAGAAAGGGATCACCATCTGAGGTTCCCATGTGTCAAGAAGTACAGATGCAAATTAGGCTTTGTTAGAGTCACGTACCAGCATTCCCTGCAGTTTAGTCACGTACTGTCGATACATGATTGTCTTTTAGTTTTTAAATGTGCAAGTTTATTCTTGCGCCGCACTAACAAGTGTGAAAAGCAGGAGTGCTACATACCACCGTTGCTGCACGGGCCTGTGTGAGTTCGGTATTGAGTGTGTGCGCGCTGCTGCGTGCACGTAAACAGACATACACAAACACACACAGTTTGTAATTCCAGGCCGAGATTTATCTTTGTGTTCATGCAAAGAGAGGAAAGACACTGATCAAATAAATCCTGCTCTTATCTTTGCTCTGACCCTGTGCAACATCCTGCCGCTGCATCAGATCTCATTCTGGCTGGTTAGTGCTGCCATTGTTCATTATTTATTGGCAGCAACTTTCCAAATATCTACACACACACACACACACACACACAGCCCAGACCAAATGTAAAAATGAGAGAGTCCTTGCTGCATGGCAGAAACTGGTATGAAATGATACGTGGCAAAATGTTGGTTGCATTCACACCTGTGAGATTTTGACAGGGCAGTTGCTCTGCCTGTTTTCTTTTTTGTATCCAGACTGCAGGTAGGAATCAAAAGCTCCCACATCAACCCCCTAAAAATAGCCCTGCCTGACACACCACACCTCGGTATCTGTCAACTGCCCATCCGCGCGCGAGTGCGTGTGCAACAGTCTCAATCCTAAACTTCCTCCTTGCCTCGGATGGCTGTCATTCCAGTAGTGAGATATGCGTAACGAATTCAGCAGAAACGCACCCAGGCGCATATTCTCATACGTCATCAGTCCTGTTGTTGTTGGATGAGGAGCTCAGACAATGGCTCCAGTGATCTGGGGAAATAAAGATGGCGGGTGTTGTGGTAACCTTTTATTACCGTTGGCAAGCAGAGTCAACCCACCTGTTGAGGTCATCAACATGACAAAGACACACCTGACTGATGCAGCTGCTAAATACTGTTTTGCATTGTCAAACTTTATTGAACGTAAAGGACGTCTCCACTCGGGGATACTCCGACACAATTAGATATTCTCACTACGTGATATTGAATGCATTCCTCCCGCCTTTGTGATGAAGTGTTGTGACCTGCCTCCACGACTTCAGTTAGTGATCTCATGAGTCTCGCAGGGCGTCTTTTCATTGCTCCCACACACGCTTGAGCTGAACAAAGGCAGACATACGAACATCACCTGTTAGTTTGCAGCAAGCATTGGGTTATTGAAACCCAAGTGACACAATGTCATAAAAGCAGTTAGGAAATCCATACGTTGTGATAAAATGTTAAATATAAAGTAACACCACGTCTGAATTTGTGACTGTACGCCACACACCCAATACAGAAACATGCACATCAATAATAGCAGTATATAATGCAGCATTATTCTCATTGTCTCAGCTCATCACATGCTGCTAATTATACCAAAGGAAAATAACAACTCTATAAACTTTCATGCCCATCTGCTGTCATGTTGTCATATGTCAGTGTGGCTGCAGGAAGGGCTGGAAAATTGTAACCGAAATATATGATATATATATATATCTGCAAAATTATGCTTGCAACATTACGTACCTACGTAATATTGTCATTCCTTTTCCTCCATATTGCAATTTTACTATCGTTATTTTGGTCTTGTCTATACACAGGCCATATGTTGGATGTCTCTTTGTCTTGGAAGAGGGACCCCTCCTCTGTTGCTCTTCCTGGGGTTTCTTCCTCTGTTTACCCCGTGACAGGGTCAAAGGGGAAAAGGTGTCGCTGTGCAGACTGTAAACCCTTTAACCTACATTTTTTGATACATGATTTTTGTCTTTTATAACTGAAAATAACTTGATGAGTTGCTTTTTTTAAAAGTTGAAGATGCTGTCTGGAACTGAGGATGAGCAGCATATTTCATTTTCAGTCAGTGGTTTCCGTTTTTAAACTTTAATTAAAAGAATACCAAGAAAAACACACACTCAAACAACAAATCAGGGCAATACATGCACCGTATATCACCTGGGAGAGTTTTTTGAGCACGTATTTTCTTTAAGCCTAACGGGGACCACTGTTACAAATTCATGTTGTTGTTCAAACCCACAAAACTTCATTTTAACTTGTAGTCAAGGACCCGAGGACTCGAGAGATATAAAACATGTCAGACTGAAACTGTGGGAAAATATGTATAAAGTGACAAGTGTGTACAAAATCACAAGACAGCACGAACATTTTCATCTGATGTTATGGTGCAGCCATGAAAACATGGCGGCTTAAATAATTCACTCAGGGCAAGCATCATGTATTTTCAATGAAGTGTTGGAACAACAAGCTCAGACATAATATATACGTTTATATGTGATGTCATACAATGTGGAAAATAACATTTTTTCTGACTTCATCGCTGCTTAAGAGGGAAATTCAAGGGGGGAAAATGAGGGTTCAAGAGTTTAACACTGTGATATATTTAGTTAGCCTGATGGGTGGTGCCAGGTTGAACAAATGGGCAGCACAGTGAACCCCCACCCTTCACCTCTGTACATACACTATACTGAATGTCTAGATTAACTCCAGAAAAACAAACCTTAATGTTACCATTCAGCTTTTCTTTTAATACCAACCTAGTAGGGAATCATTTTTGTCTTAGTTACCTACTTTCCTTAGAAAAAAACAACAGTTTTTAATGTTACAGCTCAGTCTTACTACAAGCAAAGGTGGGACAGTAACAGGTTGACGCAGTATTAATGGGATATGTATAGTAATATATATGTGTTAATTGTAGCGAACCTTTCAAAAACCCAGGGACTTTAAGGTGAGGGCTCGTCCTAGATGAACTATTTTGTACAAGGTGTCGTCCAACTACGTTGGATGGTAAAAGTGTTTCTAACCGTTCTGGAAGATGGAAGGTGGGGCTGAAAACCCCAGCAGACCTTTCCTTAAAGAAAGTAGTGTTGCGCTCGTTTGTGCACCTGAAAGACGACAGTAGTGGTGTGAAGGATGCAGAAAAGAGAGCTTGAGAGAGATGTTTGTGGACATTTTTGTTTTTGGAAAGGGAAAATTGACGGTCGCAGCCGTGACAGTTCTGGTGTCGATACAGTATTGGAAGAGGGGCTGTCGGATGCTGTCGGACCCATACGATAAGCTCTGTGGTTGAAGCGTACTGACACCTTTAGAGCCGGTATGGTGAAGTTTGTAGCAGTAGACCGGAGGCACTTGGTTCTCAGGCGTCGCTGAGGAAGCAGAGCTGGTGTTAGGTTTTTATTTCCCTCCATGCAGGCGGTCCAGACTTCATAAATCCACTCCCAGGATCCTTGTAGCGCTGTCTCCACACACAGAATGAGTATTGCAGTTTCTCTCTGATTGGAAAAGGACGAGACGCGCTCTGTCTGAGCTGCACTCAAACGTCGTAGTTATTGCATAACCTTTCTTCTTGACCCCTCCTTAAATCCGCACCAATCACTGCTTTTACCTTTTTTTTACCGTTACCTGTCTTTCTAATAAACAATAACACTGGTGATCGACAACTCGTGCACGGACCCAGTGAGAGGCGGTACGGTTGCAGAAACCACAGTGTCAGGTCCCGCTATGGAGCAAATTCTTCATCCTAACAATGAGAAAAACAGGTATGGCCCCACAGACATGTGTGCTGCTGACATAATGGCTCCTGGCAGGTAGTAACTCATACATTTCTGTCCCTGTGCCCCAGAGAAGATTTTAACAGCATAACTGCGTAATATCTGCTACTTAATGAAGCCTGAAATATGGTGGCTATTTCAGAGTTTCCCAGTATTAAGTTGGAATTCTCTTTAGGCATCAAAGCGCAAGAGGCTCCTCAACCCATCAGCTATTTTATATTCTACTACTTAAAGGAAAATTCAGTTCTTTTACAATGTGGGTCTTGTTTTCATTCTTGTGGTGATTACTCCTTTGGGTTATTTTGACATTTTAACCAGCAGGTTGAGTATAGAGATACAGTAACACTGCTAGATGATGCTTCCCCCCGGCTTTCCCCCCCTAAAATTCAGCGAGCAGGCTCATTAGCTGATGAGCCACCGGTTTGAATCTGTCAACGCACCATTTGTCAACAGAACAACACAGGCTATAAACTTTTACAGATCTGTCTTGTCTCAAAATAACATATTTCCCAACCTCACTGTAATAAAAATGGGGAGATGAGTGATGGGAAAACCTGTAGAAAGGAAGTGTAATGATGCGTTACTCTCTCAGCTTTTTTCACCCGTATTTCTGCTCATTCTGCTGCTCTCAGAGGGTCACCCTATAGTCCCAAACCAGGCCAGGCTCTGGTACTAAGTCCTGTAGTGTGATTAGCACTTGAGCTGACAAAGTTATCAAGAGCCATGAAGAAGAGAGGGCTAGGTTGCAAATCTCTTACCCAGAGCATCAGTCCAACCTACTGAAAAAGACCACAGAGATTCATAATATGAGCTTACAGACTGTTTTCAGGAAGTTCAGTTCAGGACCAATTATGTAACCTAGTTTTTACCAGATGTAAATGTAAAGGTGAAAGTTCAAATTCTCCCAATCTGTCCCTCGTAAACATCCATCGCTTTGCAGTCATTTTTCACGGTTCAACTTTGACCCTATGTATCTGCCTCGGCGGTGTGTGCACATAAGACCGTTACAGTTCTGTTATAGTCTGTGGTCAATGTCATTGAGTTTAATAATGAATCAGCTCCAGTGTAATAGCTGGTTGCTGAATCCTTCAAACAGAAATCCAAACATCCATCATTAACGCAGAGACATTTGGGCAAACGTTTGTCCAGTGTTGCCAGTTTGCAAGTTGAAGAGGAGCGTTTGACTAATGCTGTGTCTCAAATTGCCTACTTCCATACTAACACTTACTGTTTTGAGTGCGTTCACACTGATTCTGGATGTTTCACTCAAAATGGTCAGAAAATTGAGTGCAAAATGACACTTCTCACCCTCAAGGGACCTTGGCTACGTAGCGGAAGGGGAGGGACCGACAGCACATTTTCTAACTTGTGAAAATGGATACCAGAGAAGGAGAACACGTTGTCTGCGCTGGCGGCAGCTTAATTTTCAATGTCACATGACACTTGGCACACACGGGAGAGTGAAACGCTCATTTTGAAGTCGAGCGAGCAAAGCAGCTGGCGGGTGGGCGACGATCACGGTCACATGTTGCGATCATCATTTCCAGTGAGTGCACAACGGCACAACACCACCCTGTTGGAGTTGTTGCACTACGTCAGTGAGTACTACATGTGAGTATCTGAGCACTGAAGGATTTGAGACACAGCATCAAACATCCTCGCATTATTCATTGGATAGCGTTCCAGCTGTTGATTTCTAGGTTACTGATTTTAAATCTGCCTGACACATCATGTGGTGATGCTGCTTGTTCTCATTCAGTTGTTTTGCAAAATAAAAGGCGAGTCGAATGGACATTTTTTTTGGATGTTTTTACCCCGAAATGAGAAGTCCATCATAACCAAGAAAGAAAGACGGACACAACCATTCATGGTCATGAATAAAATGGAATTTTCCTTTTACTTTTATGTCACAAAATTCATCAGGCAGAGTCAATGACCTGCCAAGCCTAGCGAGCCACTAAATATGTTGAACTGGATTCACAGATCTGAGGCCGAGGTATTCACCTTCATTTGTCAGTTATCATTCAGTTAAATATGGTTTTGGATAACGCGGGGCCGGTCTGGTCGGTAGGGACAGGGAGGAATGAGCAGCTATTATTATCCTGCTTTATGTCTCTGGCAGTGCAGCGGTGTCAGTCAGAGGCCGGCGGTGGAAGCCAGGGGGGCCGGTTAGGACTGCTGGCTCTCCGAGGTGCTTCATCTCGGGGCCGAGGCAGCGAGACCTCTAACTGAACCGCAGCTGTTTGGACGGAGAAGTGCTGAGGCAGCAAAACTCAGCCTATTTCACTGGGTGGAGTTCCCATACTGTACTATAGGTCTTAAAACGAGAAGCGGTGGCGGTCGGCGGCGAGCCAGTTTATGACTTTATTATCACGCAAACGTCATCCCGAGGCTCAGATTCACACATCATTGTCAATTATTGTGTTTTATTCCACGTTTGATTCTCAGTGGCAGTAGTTAGCGCCGGCATCTGTGATCAATTTACGATTTATGTGTCAGAAATTAGTCTTGTGTTTTAAAAAGCAGCGTGTGTCTGTGTTTCACCCCGTTGCGATGGGTGTTGGCGAGCAGACCGAGCTCCAGGATTCCTTAGATTCCTCTCAGTAGAAGCCAGCGATAAGGGGAAACGCGAGGTAAGGAGAGACCTCAGTGTTCTGACAGCAGTTTGCCTCGATGATGGATTGAGGTGAATGTTTGAACACCAGACAGACATAAAGAAGCAAATGGCTTTTATGAGCAGCATGATTTATCCATCGAACAAGCTTTGTCGAGCTGCGCCGGCTGAATTTATGGCACTTGACACACGAAACGGGCTATCAGCGCAGAGTTTGGATGTTTGGCAGAGGCCCACGGTACTTTCACACAAAGGAAGCATGAAATATTAGCATTATTTTAAAAGGTTTCCGTATATTAGGGAGGAATTGGGTGTCCCTTTCCAAGATGGTTCACAGTAAAGCCATTCACTCTTCCCTTACCTGGAATTCTGCTGTCTGGAAAGATTGCTGACAGCCAGTTCTCTCTGCTGCTGCTGCTGCTGCTGCTGCTCTGGATGGAAAATGATAGAGAGCGATAAAAGACAAGGTTGCAGAAGTGGTCGCACATTTTCACTCATAGGTGAAATTTGTCAGTGTCCAGTGCAACTTGTCAGCCAGTTTCCATGGATATTTAGCTTGGCTTTTTCAGGAATCCCGACTCAGATCCCCAAACTTCAAATCAAACTTTTTTATCCCTCCACAGCCAGGGCCGGAGGTATTATGGTTTTAAGTTGTCCGTCTGCCCTCATGGAACTTCTTCAAGCATTCAATTGGACTCAAGGGTGAAGTGATTAGATTTTAGTGGTTAAAGGTCAAAGGTCAAAGTCAGTGCGACCTCACAAAACATGGTTTTGGTCTTGTGAATGCGATATCTCATTGCTCACATTATCATAGACCTGCTTATCTGATGATGGCCAGTCAGTTCCTTGACTTCCTCTGTGTTCATGTACAATAACTATGACTCTGTTGATGAAGCCATTCTCTCCCTCTCACTCCATCTGTATTCATTTAGTGAAAACATGAAGTTTTTATAAAGAAAAAAAAAAAAAAAACACTTCCAAAGCTTGTAGTGCATAAACAGAGTAAATAATACATTATGTACGATTATATTTTAAAAAGCAGTGACGACAAAAACGAAACGCTCACACCCACTGGAGGACGTTGGCTGTAGATCCAAATAAACGTCTAAACTTCCAGGGATTCGATGTTTGTGTGTGAGAAAATGATCACCTGTCAGTCTCGGTGTCATTAAGCTCTTGCTCCCATGTTTGATTGAGAGTCAAACTATAATTAAAAAGGATTATGTACTTGAGGAACTAAAGCATGATCAAAAGCAGATTTGTGTTGAGGGAGAGCACACTTCACCCACACGCCCATCTTAGGTTCGGGTGCGGTTTTCTATAGAAACGATGATTTAAAACGCGGCTCTGCTGTCAGCCATGAGTGTATCATAGTAAGTGGCTTGTTTGGCTCTTATTCGTTTTGCTTGAGCAGCCACACGTAGTTAGAGTTGGGTTATGAGTAGTTTGGTTAAGGAGGATCTTTCGCCGCTGCTCGTTTTGTGTTAATCATATCCTCAGCGTTTTTCAACACTGGAGTCATCTCAAAAAGTTTATCTCGCGGACGTGAGTTTTAATCCTTTCAACTTGTGTGAAATAAATAAATATTTCAATACCCATGAGCCTTAGCAATCATTGCTGCAGAGTGGAAGCCAATCGGAGACTTGGATCAGAGCTGTGGAAAATTCACAAAAACACTTTGTTGTTGCAACTGTAAACAAGACACAGAACCAGAGCTGATGAATTCACCAAAAATGTATTCCAAATCAAAATATGACCTGATTTTAACTTCTGAATGTTTTTATCGGGTTTCTACTAAGTCAGATCTTGAGCTTCACCTCACCACTACTGCTTCACGCAACGGATCTTAAGCTGCCGTCACCAACAATCTTCTGAGGAGCAGTCGTTGACTTTTCTTGTTGGCTTTTTATGTCCACAGGATTTTACCTCTGATATTTATCTTTTGTACTGATGATACAATCAGTAAAGTTTCATGTCCATCAAACTGTCCATCATCTTAATATTTTTCCCTTTTCCAATGCAGGAACTTGACGAAATGTAACACTTAGCTGCTGTCATGCGCTGTCCAGGAGATGATACTAAATGGAGGTTCCGGGTGCTTTCAAAGGGTCGCTGCTAGTTCTGACGATTGAGACCGGTCACGCAGACGTGTCGTCACATCACAACTAGGACGACTACAGCAAATGCATCAGCAGACCTTAAGCAGAGAAATTAAATTAAACATGCAGCTAAACAGAATGGGGACAAAATTAAGAGCCCGTAGAAACATTATAGAAAAATACAGCATTTGAAAACGGACAAAGTAGTTTGATGTGCTGGACACTTTTATCACACATTGGATTCTTTTTAAGTGTGTAAATGAGCATCTTATACAGCACATAAAGATTATGAGGTCAGTCCTGCTTTTGCTTCTTGAATAAAAAAATTAAAAAATTACAAAAAATGGAGAATTTTATGAAATGTAGAAATGTAAGAAAGAACCTAAAACCAAAGGCTCCCAAGCATCTTAAATATTCAGACTATGAGAAGCTCCAGGTTACAGTTCAGGTTCCTGCAGCAGAAAGTGAAAAGAACTTTTGTTTCTGAACTTTCAAAATAACTTCTCCTGCTTTGCAATATTATTGTAAAACAGTTGTTTTTTCTTTGCAGGAGGTCATCACAGGCGCAGCGTTACCTCCCAGTAGCCTGACCCTCCGCGGCACTAAAATACAGCCTTAATCCGGGGTGTAACAGAGACACACCAACACAATGACGCGAAGAGGCCGGCAGTGCTTTAAACATGTTTTTAACCATGTCCAACTCTTTGTGTGAGCGGTCCCTGAGATCAGAGAACTGCCTGTCAAGGGGACACTAAAACGGGTGTGTGGATGAGAGAAGAGAGGGGGGTGGGAGAGAGTGTGGGAGAGAAGACGGAGGGTTTCCGACGGATACCACTCCCTCGCCACGCGTGAACTGATGTGAATTTAGATGACAGGAGGCTGTAACCCCTGGGAAAGGATCTGTACGGGGGAAAAAGGGACAGAGAGGGCTGAAAAATGGGATTGACCCTTAACCCTCGGAGTTGGTAATGCGATACTGGTATCTCTATTGTGGAGGGAGAGGGGTGGGGAGGAGGTCACCGGGGGAAAGGGAAGGTAGCAGCCACGCCACACTGCTGATTAGAACTTCCTGTGGTCAGCCACAGTGTTGCAGCTCGAAAACACACAAACATTAAGCGCACACTCGCAGGCACATTTCAGACAAACAGAACATTGAAACACGTGTAAAACCAGAACAAACCGTGCACTTTAAAAACCATCACATGCTGCAGTCAGAATCACAGTTAGACAGGGCTGGACTGCAGGAAAAAAATCCCCTTCTACAAACACACCAACTATTGTGTGTGATCTACAGACATTTGCAAATATTGGACAAAAAAGCCAAGTGGAGCCAAAATAGCCTTTTTTTCCTAAGATTTCTTTTCATTTCAAACACGATTGGAGCCTAAAACTAGTTTAAAAAAAAAAAGACTTAATATTAGCATTGAAATTTTAGAAACTTGAGATCAGAGTTCATGAAACTAGAATTTGTCTTTCAACTAGTTCAACTAAATTTAGGTGTCACCAAGACATCAATTCTCCTGCTTCTCCACACACCAGTGAGGAGCCTCGCCAGGAGGCTGGCACAGCGGGGGAAGTGAACCTGGGGCTCTGCTGTGCTATTTTTGCCTCAGGTGCACTCAGCAGGTTGTTTTTTTTTAAAAAAGAAAAAGCATCAACTTTTCTCTTAATATGTGTTTGTGAGTGTGACATTTGTGCAGTTGACGTTTTCGACAGCTTTAGCAGAAAAGGGGGTAGAAACTATTCAAGTTTAGGAAAAGCTTCATTGAAACAAGATTAATCATCCAATGCAAATAGTGCTTGACACGATTATTGACCTTTTAATAAGGAAAATACTCCCTTTTTTACATTGCAGTCATACTATGCCGGTGTGTTGTATCATGAAATAAGTTTTGCTGATAAAAATCTATGAGATATGTCAAATCTGGAAGATACCATGATGGAAATCACTGCGACTTTGTTCTCTAAGCTGCCATCTCTTGCACGGTTGCATCTACATATAAATCGTTTATTTTTTTTCTCTTGACCTTTATTGTTTTAGCCCATTAACATTTCAAGAAAATATGGAAACAAAAGGGATCTTATCTACAGGGAGCTCATTGTACAGAGGAGCCAAGCGTCACTGATACCAACGGTCAAAAAGCATGCAAAACAGCCCAGGTTCGTTGCGTCATCGCTAACCTACAAGGATTTGAATAATGGCAGGGGAGGAAGGAATGATTTATTTTTTTGGATGCCTTCCGTCTTCCCCAACTCTGCAAAACGTCCGTAGTCCTCTTGAAATCCCGTTTTCTGTCTTCAATAGCTTTGAGAAAATGAGGTGGGTTTGTTCGTGCTGCAGCTTCACATGCATTGTAAATTGTCTTGAAATAATAAATCCTGAAAATATGATAGATCATCCAACAAGTGTCAAGAGAATCTGTCCGTGGAAATAAGTGAAATTACAGCACAGAATCACAGTTGACAACCTGTTCTGAGGAAAATGAGCTATTCAGGCTCTGTTCAAGAACTTTGTAATAAGTAGAACCAGACTGCACTCCAACAGCTTTTCTTAATTATTAATTAATATACCTCATTTTGTCACTCCTCAGGTAGGAAACAACTCAATCAACTTTTACAAGTCTGAGTGGAGAGGTTGGGCTCTCGGGGCAGAAACTTGACTCCACAGTGATTTATTGTTTAACTGAGCTGACTCGTTAAAGTTAGCTCTAACTGATGCCATAAAAAGCCTGGCCGCCAGCCAAACTCTGGGTTGTGTAACACCACAGGTTTAGGCTGCAAACTGCCCTACCTGAGAAAATGAGACTACCCCAAACTGAGCTGTGTTTTCTGATTTGGCTTTTGTCCGCTCGGCACTGAGAGTGTGAGACTGACTGAAAGAGGGACCGCTGGACTTCCAGACTGGAGCAGTTTGTGGAAGGGGCTTTATTCTGCTTGTAGCAGAAAGAGAAAGAGAGATTGTGGATTGTGTGTCTGAGTGTGTGTGTCTGGCAGTTTGGTATTTCCTGAAGGAGTTTCCTCCTACCGTCAGAGCGGAACCACCCTGGGCCCCTTAGCAGTCCAACCCACAGACTGACCCGGTACTGCTCCCAGAGAGAAGCAGAAAGCCATGGCAGTAGTTTTGGAGCCACGCTGGATATGAAGGTGCACAAATATAAAGAAGCATTGATAAAGATGGTGAGAAACAGTGGAGTAGATTATTATTAAGGCAGGAACGAGCGGCCTCGCCAAGCCAAGCCAATGTCTCCAGTTCTGCTTCAGGCTACAGGCAGCCATCCAGCGGTCTGAGAGTCTGCTTGTTTCTGTGTTGCCCATATAAGCACACTGTACCGTTACTTGTGTTTGACGGATAGGTGTATCTCCAGCACCTTGCTGTAATTCATTGGGCACGGTCTGCCCCAGAGATAGCGAGGGAGCAGCGAGGATTGTGGGCCAGGATTCCTGTGCTATCAGCCCGCCCCGCTCTGTGCAGGGCCTGACGAGAGAAACCTGCCAGACGAGGAAGAAAGAGAAGCGGGGAGGGAGAGAGGGAGAGGGAGGCTTGTTGACAGGGTGAGGGAGAAAAGGGTGAGTTATGTCAGCCTGTGTCTTTGCCCCCTGGTCCCAGCTGGGCTTGATTACCCAGAGTTCTCCACTGAGCAGCTTTGGGGAACATAGCTGCCGGACGGTCAGATGCACCGAGCCTCCACGGGAGAGGAAGGGAGAATGTGGGCAGGACCTACAGCGCTCAGGGTGGACTCGGACCTGTGCTCCCTCTTACTGCAAGGGCATTTTTTATACATGATGCTCTTTTATGTTTTCACCGTTGCACTGTGACGAGAAAGAGAATTAAAGAAAATCAATATTACAAATGTAGTTTAGTTCCTAATGGTTATCTCAGGTTCTATATGCAATGTTTTTGCACAATAGAGTTTGGACTACATTTCCCATAAAGCCTGCAGCTTCCTACCCCTATAAGAATATTAAAACTTGCTCGCCTTGTCCCCTAGAAATCACTGTACTAAGATATAGATATAAATCTTCCATCACAAAATGTGTTTTTATATCATAATATTGATATCCTCTGTGTTGTGGTGCATTGATAACATACCAATGGATTGTAAACTCAGTATAAATGGTATTGTAAACTCTGATGCTTGACAAATTTTGATTTTATCACGATATACAGTAAATTGTCAATTTGCCCAACAACTTGGCCATGGCACCCATCATCACGAGTGTGTGTTTGCTGAACTCCCGCCTATATTGTTTAGGTTTGGTTATGTGTATGCAAATAAAAATACTTTGCTGTGTTTAGGAAGTAGGTTTTGAGGTCATACGGACACAGTCACATCACTTCTGCTTTTGTTACTGAGACAGGTTAGCTTTTATTAGCACAAACACAAGATGTCACTTGTCAGATGTAAATGTATTTAGTTTGATGGATTTGGACATGGTCCAACATGTGAGGAGGATTGAAGTCTCACTCAAGTCTCTGGCAGTGGTTGGTGAGGTAGCTTAGAAGCTCTAACTGGGTGTGGATGAGATTCACCCTGACATGCTGAAGATTGTTGGCTCTGGACGTTGTTGGGATGTTTTGGCTGATATGCCTCTTCGTTGGTATGTGGAGATTGGGGACACCGCCATTGGACTGGCAAACCAGACTGGTAGTTCCAATATTTAAGAGGGTCTGGTGGATGTGCACCCTATAATCTGGGTATCACACTGTTCAGCCTACCCGGGAAAGCTTATGCAGAGATCTCGACCGATAGTCGGACCTGGGATCCAGGAGTGATGCAGTTTCCGACCCGGTTGTGGAACAGTGGTCCGAGTCTTCACTTATGGAACGTTAGTTTGGGAACTTTCTCATCCAGTCTGTTTTGTGGACTTGATGAAGGCTTGTCCTTCGGGGAGTCTTTGAGTGGATACTGACGCCATGGTTCCCTGTCGGTAAAGGGTGAAAATGTTCCCTTCAGATTGGACTGAATTGTCGCCTCAAGCGGAGGTGGTTGAGTATCTCAGGGTCATGGTTAGAAGAGAGGCTAAAACAGAGCGTGAGTTTGACAGGTGGACTGATGTAGCATCAGTGGTAATGCGGACATTGTACTGGACCATTGTGGTGAAAATACGAATCTGAGCTGGAAGGCATAGCTTTCGATTCACCAGATGAGCTAAACCCTCACCTGTGGTCATGAGCTCTGGGGTTGTGACCGAAATCATGAGATTGCAGATACAAGTGGCCGAAATGATGTTCCTGCGCAAAGTGGCCGGCTCACCCTAGATAGAGTAAGGAGCTCAGACATCCAGAGAGAACACGGGGTATAGCTGCTGCTCCTCCATGTTGAGTGGAGCAAGTTGAGGTAGATCCTGAGGGCCTTCCATTAGAGGTTTTCCAGGCATATCCAGATGGTAGGAGGCCCCAGGGTAGACCCAGAACCTGCTGGAGAGACTACATATCTCATCTGGCCTGGGAACACCTCAGGGTCCTCCAGGAGGAGCTAGAAAGCTCAGCTGGGGAGGTGGACATCTGGACTACCTTGTGACCCAACTCCAGATAAGTGAGAGAAAACGGATGGATGGATGGATGAATGTGGACAAACGACTAATGCTTTTGATTTTCTGGTCGTCTGAGAAACTTTGAAACTTATTGCATGGAAGCAAGAGTGACTTTCAAACAGAGTCAATATTTCAAAATGGTTGGTATGTGAGTACTAGTGAATGAAATTCTGATGTAGAATAAGGTAATAATAAATAATTATGAAAAATGTAAAGGTGTTTTTTTAGAAATGTGTTATTTTAAAATTATATTTGTCAGTTTGGGAAACTAAATGATAAATACACTCTGCTTGAGATGATGCCAAACTCTGCACAAACACCCTCCTAGTGTCTCTTTGTTGTTACTGTGTCTTTATTGTGGGGACAGACGGAGAAAACAGGAGCACAGCTCAGAGTCGAGAGTCTGAGAATGGCAGGAAAGGCAGGAAGGAAGGAAAAGAAAGGAGGACAGTGAGTGAAGGATGGAGGTGTAGTACTGGCTCAGAGCGAGTCGCTGAGATTTTTAATGTGTGTCTCTGTGTGAATGTGTGAGTGTGTGTGTGTGTGTGTGTGTGTGTGTGTGTGTGTGTGTGTGTGTGTGTGTGTGTGTGTGTGTGTGTGTCTGTGTCCCATAGAGCAGTATGTTTATAAATCAGAGAGTCAGGCAGTGTGTGTCTTGCAGGGCCGGTGTTTCCTGCAGTGTAATCTGAGTCTCTGGTGGAATGTGTGAACCACATCCGACTCCACTCCACTCGAGCCCCCGACTCACTCAATATCCCACTGTAAACAACCCGGCTCTGCCAGGGTTTCTGGGACGGGACAGGTAGAGTCACTATACCCCCCCCCCCCCCCCCCCCAAAAAAAAGAAAGAGAAAAAAAAACAGAAAACAGGAAATGCTTCAAAATAAAAGCAGATCGGGACGCAGAGTCAGCAAAAGTCGGTCCAGAAAGGTGATATCCAACTGTGATTTCCATTCAGTGTTTTCTGCAAAGTACCTCCACCTCTGTGACTTTTCATTGTGTGTGAGTGTGTGTGTGTGTGTGTGTGTGTGTGTGTGTGTGTGTGTGTGTGTGTGTGTGTGTGTGTGTGTGTGTGTGTGTGTGTGTGTGTGTGTGTGTGTGTGTGTGTGTGAGAGAGTATGGGGTTTAGACTGAGAGGTTAATTGTAGTGTGACCTCTCTAATGTCTTTCCCTGGCTTGTTATCTTGATTGGGTAATTAATTCTGGGGTTGCTCTTTTCAGTTGCCCTAGTGTTCACACACTCATATGTCTCTCTTTCACACACACATACACACACACACACACACACACACACACACTCACACACAAACACACAGAGACACACTTTCGAACCCTTCTTAACTCAGGAGCCCCCACATTCCTGTAACCCTAAGGCTGCTCTGTCGCATTAGTTTTCCTCTCTCTCTCTCTCTCTCCTCTTTTCTCCCTCCCTCTCTCTCGCTCTTGCTCAATTTATTTCTCTTTCTCACTCAGTCATTCTCTGAGCTTGCTCATCTGTCATTCTGTTCTCCCTCCCACCTCCCACCTCCCTCCTCACTGCCTTGCTCAACCCAAATCGTGGAGGTAACGTATGCAGATCTTTTAAAAGCAGCAGCACCAAAATGTGGAAATACTCTATTCCAGGTAAAAGTCTTCTATTAAAAAGATTACTTAAAGAAACAGTTGGCTTTATTTATGTAGCTCAGGCCACGATCTCTGTCAGGTGCAATAGAATTGTACTCACCAAAGGCATCGCTGAAATCTTGAAATGTTGCAGCTTTGCTAAAAATACCTACAAACACAAGCAGTCAGACAATCAGACCGGTTGTAAACAAGATTATCACCAGATTATCTCAGCAATTTAATTTGAAGGTTAAACCGAAAGCAAACACACCCGTCATGTTGCCGATGATCCCTTATTATACGACAAAACCATGCGTGTACACTGTGGTTGTTCAGTGGGAAAATCAATCTGTAAACTGTGATTGATGTTTATGAGCAAATACTAATAGTTCAGGTAATACCTGTAAGGCTCATCTTTTGTTGCTGAACCAATGGCCAGAAGAGACAGCAGAAATAAATGCAATATGTAATATATCATCGTGCTCCTTTTAAGTATAGAAGTATTATCAATAAAATGTTCTAAGAGCATCAAAAGTTTCAGCTCTGTTCTGCAAAATGTCTCCTTTCAAAGAATTCTGTTATAGTATAAGTGCACTGTATATTATAGCAAGCTAGTGAGAGCCACTTTATGGCAGCAACGTGCCTTCAGAACAGCAACAGACACAATCTTTGCTTCACCAGTCGTACATACAGCATTACCCTCAGCCTAACTGGAGATGAAGTGCAGACACAGCAGAGTGCAGCTTTAATTACACCATTAACGACGCAGGAACACACATAAAATGAGACTTGTATCCACAGGTCTGTTGCCCCTCGCGCGCGCTGCAGTGCTCTGCTACACACCTGCTCTCCAGGATTCTTATGAGCGATGCATTAACGTACAAGCAGCATTTTATTGTAGTTGGTTGGGCTCATTTTAAAAGCATATTCCTGTGTATTTGATTAACCGACACACATTCGTAAGGCAGCAAGTGCTTTCTACAAAGTAAATGCTTGATTGCAACTGTCGAATGCATTTGCAGTAAAAAGTTGTAAAAGTGTAAAGGACCATAAAATGGAAACAATAGAGAAAAAATGTCTACTTTAGGAAAGTGCTGGATTGAATGTGTTTCGTTTGTTTCCACTGCTGTTGGACTATGCTCCCTCACCCCCCCACCCCCTCACCGGCTCCTCGCCCTCTTCACAACTCTTTGGATTGTGTAGCATGCTCGGGATGGAGCTACCACTTCCTCTGAGCGGCAGACAGCTCGGTGTTTTTCTCCCCGGCCTTATCACTCTATCACCAGCCAACAGACATAGACAGAGAGAGTTAGTGTGAGAGAGAGCGAGTGAAGGGGTGAATTTTCTCCCCCTCTCTCTCTCTCTCTCTCTCCCTCTCTCTCTCTCTCAGGTTCTGACTCTCCCTGTTTGGGCACGATGAGAACAGCAGATTATTGGGGCTGATAAGATGAGGAATGCCGCTCGGAGAGGAAACAGCGTTCTGGAGGAGATGCAGCCTATAGAGGACTGTTCCCTCGTCCTCCCCGTATGTCATCCAACACCAACATCGGCCTTTTCCTCTCCCTCTGTCTCCCTCCACGCTGTAGCGGCAGGGTAGAAACACGAAGGGGAAGAAGCCAAGGGAGCAGGGATTGAAATCCGTTGACCCAGGACCGATGGGCATGCCTATTCAAGCCTCCCTCTTTTTCTCCTGCTTTTATCACTCTGTCTATTCCTGCTCTTCTTACTTCATGTCTGTCCTCTAATAAGATACTAAATTTATGACTGTGGAGCCAATATCACTGCAAAAAAAAAAAAAAAATCAGAATGGTTTTCACTGAAACCACTTTCCAGCACTGACCTAACCCCTACAGAGAGGTGTGTGGATTGTATAGAGCTGTTTCTGGGATAAAAATATGTTAGCATTGAATTTTGTGATTTTTCAGCACATTGTAGACAAAAAAAAAATCCTGTAGACAAATATCTCACAACTTGAGCAATGAAATCCAAAACTTTCCTTTGGCTGCATGTTGCCAGAAGGAAATGCAGAAAGATGGTATTTCTATTACTTTAGTTGAAGTAACTATTTAAAACTTACGATTCATTACGAGTCTTAAAATGTTTAAAAAAAACCTTCGGCATTCAAGTTAGTTTGAACTTGAGTCAAACTGGAATCTGTTGTTACTGAATCTTTTTTATTTGTCTCTTTTGAAAATCCTTATTTAACTTCAGCTTTTTAAGAAAAGTTCTGAAAATGAAACTACAACTCAACTAACATAACTAGAAATTAACTAGAATTTAAAGAACTAAAATTCAAGTTCTCTGAGAGAGATTACTTATCTAAGCCAGTGACTCTCAAACCTTTTCCGACCTTGTCATTGGTTGCATGCGTCTATGAGATGTCAGCAGCTCAGCTGGTCTTTATCTTTTCACTGACTGTTTAAGAAAGATTTTTGTGAAGCAGAAATATGTCATGTCTACTTTCCCATCTTTTGATTCATGTTGCAGCCCATTAGATTTTATTTTCAACCCCTCACAGAGTCCAGAGCCCCGGGTTTGGAACCAGTTGTACCTGAATACCTGAAAGATTCAGATTCAGAGCTTAACAATTCCAGATATTTTAGAAACTTGGAAATGAATCCAGTTATGAGAACTCAACCAACACTGCTCAGAAATAATGAAACACTATTTTTATGTCCTAATTTCAGTTCACAGTTCACCACAGCACACACACACACTCCTCATACCTGATTCAAACTGCGTTGAATCAGCGAATGTTTAGAGTGTGTACACTTTGTTTATGAGACAAAGAAAGTGCCTCCAGCTTCCTCTTAACCTGGAGCGAACCTGACAAGATGCAGAGAATGAGCAGTGGCTGACGAGATTTAAAGAAGGAGGGAGGAGGTTGCGCGTTCTGCGTTGTTCGGAGAGCAGCTGGGGTGAAGAACCGGAGAGCGAGAGAAACAAAGAGCAGGAGACTAATAAATAGTGCGTTGGGAGCTGAGAGTTGCAGACAGTGGATTTTGCGTGGAACCACCTCGCTTAACCCCGACACCGCCGAGAGCTCAGCCAGGGCCTGAATTAGATCACATACATCACATCCCCCAGTGTGTGTGTGTGTGTGTGTGTGTGTGTGTGTGTGTGTGTGTGTGTGTGTGTGTTTTTGTGTCTGTGTGTCTCTGTGTGTGTGTGTGTTTTTGTGTCTGTGTGTGTTTGTGTGTGTCTGTGTCTCTGTGTGTGTTTGTGTCTGTGTGTGTCTGTGTCTCTGTGTGTGTGTCTGTGTCTGTGTGTGTTTGTGTGTGTCTATGTCTCTGTGTCTCTGTGTGTGTGTGTGTGTGCGTGTGTGTGTGTGTGTGTGTGTGTGTGTGTGTGTGTGTGTGTGTGTGTGTGTGTCTGTGTGTGTTTGTGTGTCTCTGTGTCTCTGTGTGTGTGTGTGTGTCTGTGTGTCTCTGTGTCTGTGTGTGTGTGTGTGTGTGTGTCCGTGTGTGTCTGTGTGGATGTGTGTGCGCACTACCCTTCACCTCTGTATCACTGTCCCTCACATCTAACATGGATGTCACCTTTACCAAAACAGCTCCTAAAATGGGGTCTAGTATGTAACCTAACCTAAGTGTGTGATGTGTGGTTGTGTATCATGGAGGCTGGTGGTTCGTGTGATAAAGGTCGAGTGTGTAGGGCAGGGTGGAGTTTACACTTGGCCCTTTAAAGGAAAATTCAGTTTTGCATCGTCCTGGATTTTTTCATGTTGCAGCTTTGTCCATCAGTTCTCTTGACTCTACTCATCATTGATGATGTTGTTGTTGAACTGTAGTCTTAATATGTGAAAAAACTACAAAGAAGCTGGTGGTGCTGGCTCACTGAACATCTGATGTGGAGTTCACATTTAAACACATTATCCTCAAGCTGCTCCAACAATTAGATTTTTCACAGTTAAGATGCTTAGGTGTATGGATGGATGGATGGATGGATGGATGGATGGATGGATGGATGGATGGATGGATGGATGGATGGATGGATGGATGGATGGATGATGGATGGATGGTTTTTCTGTACATGAGATATTACAATACATAAAGACAAAATAAGTACAATTACATATCGACTTAAGAGGTCAGCACCAACTAATAATCTAAAGTAAGTCAAGCTGACTTTACTTCCTGTTACTTTATTTGTGCCTCCACTATCTCTTCACTTTATTAAACATAGGAATCTAATGAAACATAATACAAATAAACATTCAAAGTCATCCAACAATAAAAAGGCTTATCAAATAGCTGCTATAATATTAACCAAAATAAAATAACATAAGGTTTGAAAAGTCCATTCTTCAACTCGCAGTGGTTCTTTGTTCTCAGTGGTTTGGAGGGAAAGGGCTTTGCAGACAGAAGGGCGGGGTTACATAACTTCCTGGGTGTGGTTAATAGGATGACAGGTGATTTTCAAGTGAGGCCGGGTATCAGACTTGTGCTTTAACAATATGTTTTGTTGTTAATGCTTTTGAATGTTCTCTGGTGATAGTGCCCCGCGCAGTCTGCTTTGACAGTGCTGTATTTGACTACGATCATGTCAATAAAGCCTCTTTGAATTTGAAAATTTGAATATAAAAAGAAGTCAGACATGGGAAGAAACAGGAGCAGTACATTTTCCTGTACGATAGGGGAATACACCAACATGTCAGCGGCGCTCACTTTCAGTTTTACCTCCAGACGTAGTGTTTTACGGAATCTGACGGAGCTGTCTCGTGTTTCTTGCTCTGTTGTACTTGGCTGGAGCGATGCTGCTTATTACTTTGGTAGGTACAATGTTAAGCAACAGAAACGATTGCAAAAACCCACCAAATAAAGAGCAAAGTGTTTTGAGAACACTTTATATGAACAGGTTGAGCCCATTTATGTGGAGTTGTGCAAGAAAACAAGAGAACCTCCGTGTCCATAACTCCCATATTTAATCAGTAGAAACTGCGATAATGATAGAAAAGCTAAAATGCTGTGAGCCAAGCACAAGATGGATATTTATATAGCTGTGCTACAGTTGATTCATTTTACATTATCTTTATCTTTAGGTTATCTTTATCTTTATTTCTTTTTGTGATCTCTCAGCTAATGGTAGTTTAATCATGATGCAGTTGTGTTAGAGTTGTGAATGGGAGTTGAGCAAATATTCACATCACATTTTTTTCAAATTGTGACGGCACATGCACTGCATCCAGAGACACAGATTTGTGTCATTTCGTAAGGATTTTTCAGGTAGTTTGACGCTGATCCAAATGAGCAGTTTGTCGGTTTTGTGATGTCGTATCCACTTTTTAAAAAAAAAAAAAAAAAAAGTTTTTAAGTTGTTTTCAGCTTCTTCATCAGTGTTTTTTAGCGAGTAAAACTGAGAGAACAAGAAGCTGCTGAACAATCATCATCTACCTAAACGCTCAGGCTGGATGTCAAAAGCCCAGACAGGCCCCTTCACTGCTTTACTGAGATTACACCACAATTAAGATAAGACTGGATGACATTTTCCTCTCCCTCTCTGTCTCTCCCTCCCTCTCCCTCCCTCTCCCTACCTCTCTCTCTCTCTCTTTCTTTTTGTAGTATGATTGTAAAGAATGTTGTTTAAAGATTGTTTAAAGAAGGGAAATTGTGTTCACCCTTTGATGTCTCCTGAAATGTGAAACACCCAGAGGCTGATAGAAAGGCTCAACACCCGACACACACTCTCACACTCTCTCACACACACACACACACACACACACACACACACACACACACACAGAGTCTGTGTTGCACAAAGCGCTACTTCACCCAAACTTTATTATACAAACGCGCAAACAGACTAAACACACATTTCACTTTTCACTGGAAATGACTTAACTGCTCAGTTTCAGTTTGACCTCAGTGGAAGTGAACAGTCACCTGAGCCGCTCCCTCTTCTCCTCTCCCTCTCTCTCTATCTCCCCCCTCTCTCCCTCCCTCCATCTCTCCCTCTCTCAGTCTGCAGCTTTCTGCTGACTCCAGGAATTATGATCTGTTTCCCGTCCGCAGGAATAATAGAATACAGGAGGGGGAGGGGGGGAGGGGGGGTCGGCAGCAGCTCTGTGGAACAGTAGTGAGGAGTCCAGCTCCACTGTGGTTACACTGTGTGTGTGTGTGTCTGCAAATGCATTTATATCCAGATGTGCGAATGTGCGATATTTTCCTCTTCATTTCCATAAACTTCACACATTAGAAGATTATCCTTGGACGTGGACACACACACACAAACACAAATTTAATCTCGATTAATGGCCATAAATTGACACCCCCCCCCCCCTCCTGTTATCTTGACAGTTAACGCCTCACGTATACAACCACGCGGCAGGGCTGCGGATCTCCCTCCAAAGCGCTGCCAGAGCCTCTGGGCACTTAACACTATCGGCAGTCAGATCCAGCCGCTCGAGTGTGTTTGGAGTGTGTGTGGAGTGTGTCCTCAGCCGCGTAAATATTTATCACATGGCTCCCCCAGGAATTTTAATGAGCACTGATGGAGAGCAATCAACACAACAGAGACCAGAGGAGAGAGAGAGAGAGAGAGAGAGAGAGATGGAGTGATGGCACAGTTTGTGATGTTTGGCTTTGAAATATCACAAGAACTTTCACTGTTTCAGTGTGGAGATTCACACTTCCCTCCTTCTCTGCTTATTTTTTCCTGTTGTTTATCTCCTTGTGTGCATGTGTGTTCTTGTGTGTGTGTGTGTGTGTGTGTGTGTGTGTGTGTGTGTGTGTGTGTGTGTGTGTGTGTGTGTTTTCCTGCTTTAGACCATTTTGCAAATCAAGATCTTGTAAGATTCTGGAGTACATGTTTGTGTTTCTTGTGTTTCTGTGTGTGTGTGTGTGTGTGTGTGTGTGTGTGTGTGTGTGTGTGTGTGTGTGTACACTCATCAGGGTGACAGGGCCACCCCTTAGAGGTCACTTAACACATTGTGTGCTGGCCAAGCTGCATGGGGAGTCAGGGAAGGAAACCTGAGCTATAACTCACACAGCTTTCTCTCTCTCTCACTCTCTCTCTCTTACACACACACACACACACACACACACACACTGCACCTGACCTTTGACCTCTGGCTGGGAGTGGCTAATAATTGTCTTTGATTCCTACAGACACAGCAGCTCGCAATTCATTTAACTATACTTCAAAAATCAAAATCAAACCCACAGACTTTAATTGAACATTCTCCCAGGATATAAGAGGAAGAATACATCAGGATAAAGCTCCAAGATTTCCACTTGAATGAATGGTGGGTTTCCACATTAAAACAGCTTATATTGTCAATGAAGCTTTGGAACAAATGATGCATAATGTACTGTATATGATGCTGTGCAAGATGTTTCATACCTTGAAGCTTCTTGAGAGGAAATATACAGAGAAAACTGGATTAAAGAGATTTTTTTTAAAAAGTAACACATTCTAACATCATTCATATGAAATTGGAAATCAACTTTATTATCAGTCTTTATTATCAGTATATACATAACACGGACATACTGACAGAGAAATTATTTAAACATAAATACAACTGAAATATGATGAGTATTAGGCTTCGGCTGGTAGAGAACAATATATATTTTCTTTTCTTTTCTTTTCTTTTTTTTTTTTTTTGCAGTCTGCCCTGCTGCAGAATCCGACCCTCATTTCACTGCTTTTCTGACTGTACCCAGTAAAACTTTGAATTGCTGCTTATTGGCAGCATCATTTATACCTGAAACATAGAATTCAATAATGCGATTATATATTATAAAAAAAACACATAATAATATAATTATGTACTATTAAAACAATGAACTGATATCATTGCCCCCCCACGATACTATTGCATCTCGTATATTTGGGCTGGACTGTATTATAGATATTAAATATTGGATATCTCCCGGGCCTAATGAGTACTAAAATACATTTCTCTGTAAATCAACCAGTTCCTGACTTTTCACTTCTGTAATTTTGTGAGGAACAGTTTCTGTCTGTTTCTCTGTGTCTGTCAATTTCAATTCCACTTTTCAGGTGTTTTGTTTTATTAGTAGGAAGTATGAAATCTATTAGAGAAAGAAAATAATAGATTAAAGGAAAAGGAACAATAAAAACGGTAAAAACAACGATACAGGCTGCTGCTGAATATGAAATATATGTACATTTCATAATCGTAATATTAGAACAGTGTCACTGTCTCACTCTGATTGGACAAATACATTCATTCAAATTTAAATCTGCTTTATTGCCATGATCATAGTTAAGTAGAGTATTGCCAGTGCAGCTTCTACAAGGCTTACAATGTAAGAATTCAGAATCTTTAAGAAAAAAAGACGAACATGACCACATACGTCTCTTGTTTCATCCCTCCCTCCCTCCTCACTTCCCTCCAGCTGAAACTGGGGGCCTTTTGTGCTTTAGAGGAAGTGATAAGTCGAGGCAATGCTGGCGGAGGTGTGTTAGAAATTGACCAGTGACAGATTTGTGACTCTTGGTCTGAATAACCAGAAATGATGAAGCTCTCTCTCTCTCTCTCTCTCTCTTTTCTTTTTTTTTTTTTTTTTTTTCGCTGGAAGTGTGTCCCCCACCTGCACACACACGTAGCAGCTCACACACCTGGTCGCACAGTGATCGCTGCTGCAGCCGCCATCTTCTCGCAGACAGACAGCAGCGTCAGGGCTTTGGAGAGGGATTTTTTTTTTTTTTTCCTTTTCATCCCTTCTTCATGTCCCCATCATAACAGCATTTCATCCTGGGTATAAAAAGCCCGAGACCAGGGTGGAGCAAAGGTCAAAGGTCAGAACATCTGGGTCTGGTTGGAACATCTGGGTCTGCTGGGGACGAGCGTGGCCTCCAGACTCTCACAGTGTCCTCGGGCTGCTTTATCTGATTTTCTTTGAAGTCTGTGTAGCCTCATGTCCACTACTGTACAAATACCAGAGACGCTACTGGACTTCCAAAACCACATCATAGTCTCCCAGCATGCAGCCCTCAGAGAGAGAGAGAGGGAGAAGAGAGAGAAGAGAGTTGTTTTCTTGAGAACGTTTGATCTGCCTCTGGTTAGTGGGTGGGTTTTCTGTAGAAAGAAAAATAAATGTAATTTAGGGACATTTTGCTTTTTTTTTTTTTTCTACCTATCCTTAAATCTGACTGTTGTAGGTGTTTGTGCGCATGTTTACACGCTGCTACATGTTTGTGTGTGTGCCCTTATGTGTTTGGGGGTCAGTCTCGATGTGGCGTGTGATTTATTGAAAGGCCTTGCAGTGATACCAGAATTCCTTTGCGTTAAATGCCTGCTCTGAGTGCCTTTTACTGCCTGTGCGCTTTATGGACCATGATCACACTCTATTTGTCTCTCTCTTGTACATTTCGAAGGATTTTTTTTTTTATGGCTTCTCATCTTTATTGGAGTGAAGAGTGTCAAGAAAAAGGAAAAGAAGGGAGATATGAGGAGGGATATTCCGTGTACTTGGCGAGCAGATCTTGGAAACACTGAATATTGATTGTATAGTCAAGGATCTGGCAGTTTGTAGTCTTATAGAGAGCGAAGGAGCCTCTGCACCACTGGCCACCTTTTTTTTTTGGCTTGCTTAAAATGACAAAGTTCTCGCATTTTTCTGTCCTGTACCTGTTACATAGATGTGTCAATCCAGGGCCATTCTGCAACGATGGCACACATCAGCACTGGGAAGGAGTAGGGTACTATTTGGATTAAAGTTTATTTTTGGATTAAAGCTCCATATAGTATAAAGGTAGAGGTCCATGTGTTTGATTATAAAGCAGGTCTAGGTTCTGTATTAATACTGTGAAAGTATCAAAGCCTCAGTCCAAAAAGAAATGCACACAGCCTGTATTCAGAAACTGAGTCTTAAAACCAGCCGTCAGGACTTCTGTAACTTTGTGATGTCAGGACAAAGCAGTCACTGCTCTCATCCATGTCCCAAGCCCCGCCCACCTGGACCCACCATCCAACCTTGCAGAATTTGGTTTCTCTGAGAGTTTTACCTGAAATCTGTTATATTTTTATTGGATCACACAGAAAACAGTCAACCAATCAGAAGAGAGGCTCAGAGCCTCCTCTCTTCTGATTGGCTCACCGAACTGTTGTTACTAGAGCTCCAGAGAATCCTGAGATGTAAAACTACATTGAGATGGTTTTTGGTTCTTAAAACACAAATATATCTTCTTTTGGATCAACACTTGAAATAAAACACAGAAGAAGAGGAAATGTGGAGCTTTAATTTGGCAATTTGAGTGAGTTTTAATTCATTTTTAATATTCATTAATTCATTTTGGATCAGTTCAGCAGCTGTAATGAGGTGGTTTGTTACTGATTAGCACAACTACACTTTCTGAATATTCCTGAGACTGATTTTAAGGCGTCTTCTCCGTAGCAACAACCAGCGTGGCCCATGGGTAATGTAGTATTTAGTCCTACTCAAGTCAAAGAATATTGTAGACAGTAACAGTAAGAGCTGAAATCTTTCTGCAATTGTGTTACACTTGATTTATCCACCTTTGATTGACTGTTTATGCATAAACTACCCATGATGCACAGCTGTGGTCAGAGAGCTTGAAGCCTGTAACATGGTCTCAAATGTTCATATAATCTCTCAAATATGTCTGAAGATGAGGGACACATTCTGTCACAGCTCATTTTCAGCTTTCTTCTACCACTTGTTATTATCAGCGCTGCATATTTTCAGACACGGGCAGAGTGCTGCTTTAAACAGGATGTACCAAAACGTTTGGTTTGGTTCTAAATCGGATCCATATGAAGATTATATTGTGCCCCCATCTGTTAGTAGTTCATGTTGAATTATTTGCTACATGCTCTGTTTGGGGTGAGTTCAGTTGGCCGCAGAACGCTCTTGTTAGCAGTTTGGAAGCAGCTTTTTCCTCCACCGAGCTGCACTGCAGACGGATCCGCGAGCGTGAGATTGTCTGTCACCTGCAGAAATCCTGCCTGAGAAAGACCAGGCACAGGATTAACTTCCTGGATGCTGAACCATGCGGTTTGTGCTAAGACGGCAGACTTAGCAGACAAGAGTCCGATTTCAACAGATGTTCTCCCGCCGAGCTCAGATGGAGATTTCAGAGGCTCGGCGTGACGGTGATGATGACGATGATGATAATAATGCAAGGAACAATCCTTCTTACTTCCTATTGGTGCTCGGTATCATTGAAAAGTGGTTTGGTTTCCAGTGTGATGCTATCACAGATATGAAAACGGAACTGTTTTGGAATACCTTGGTATTGACAGCAATGATCATCATTCATGTGGTGACACTTTGTTCATATTAATCAATCATCATTAATCATCAGACATCCTTGTACTGTAGTATAAACAGATTGACACGTGTCTCAGACTGTACCCGCCTCTTTAAAGTGCTGTTCCATTAACATTCACTCAAATGAAACTGGCCCTTAGTATGTGATGTAATAGGTCCACCGTGGGTAATAAATAAATATGGAGCGCAGCCATCATAGACTGTAGAGTGTATGAGAACAATGCTGTAGGTTGTACTCATGACACACTGCTATAACAATGATTCTCTATTTCACAAAGACAACTTAACTTCACTGGTTAGAGTTTGAGTCGAGCTCGCCTCCAAACAGGAAATATTTGTTTGAAATTGTCTGTTGCGTTGGCTTTAGCCCCTTTTACAGCCTGTTCAAGGCGGGAAAGGTGCGCCTGTATTCCGTCATATGAGGCTTTCAGACAGGACGCGATTTGCGCTCGCACTGATCAGGGGAGTTGCAGAGGCCAGAGCAAATATAGGCCGAGTTTTCCAAACTTCTAGCGGGACATGTCAAGTTCCTTCTGTGTTCAGAGTCTATTATTGCCAGCAACAAGGATTTATCTTTCCAGTGCTAAAAAAAACAAGCGTTAGCACTAGCCCCTCTAATAAGAAGAAGAAATGGAGCGGCAAAGAAGAGGCTGTGGGTGCCGTCAGGTAAAGAGCGCCGCCTGGGGAAGGAGCTCCGTTTCACAGCAACAACCTCCAGGTCTACTTTCCGTGCTTGGCTGGATGCTTTGTTTCTATTGGTTGCGCAGGTGTTCGTCACAGCGCGAGCGCAGCGACAAACTCTCGTGGCACAGCGCGAGCCATTGGAAATAATTAGTTTCAGAGTGAAGCGGCGCCGTTTCTGCGTTCTGTCTGAAAGCCCCATTACCATTCTGTATAAATGGTACAAATACAGAATTTGGGGGGGGGGGGGCATTGTTCCACCTTGTTGCCGGTGCAGCTCAGAGTTTATTTCAGTTCATTCAATTTACATATTGATGCAGACAGAAACAAAACAAAGGCTACTCCAGGGATTTTTTTCCCCACTCTGCAGAAAGCCAACTTTCTTGCACTTTTTTTTTTCCCTTTACTTTTTTTGGCATCTCCCTCTGACAGGCTCATATCAGGTAGGACCCCACACTCTTGGCATCTAGCGACCAATCAATTAAGTACAAAGAAACCCTGTCAGTGTCACACAAATCTTAAACTAGGTCTAGCTGCTACTGGAAATGATGGTCTGTAACACTCCACCTCAGACCAGCCTGTATGTTCGTGACAAGACCAGTTGATGTTTCTTTTATGCCAGCTACGAAATTGTTCTCCATTACAAACCCTAATCAATATAATTATGAAGCAAGTGGATTATTTAATGTAATTGTGGAGTAAGTCACCCTATAATAATTACATTCAGCCCCATGATGAATTATGTCTCATTGCTGTAGGTAATTAGTCTGAAAATGTTTCCAGTTATGGCTTCAGAGCCAAAAATGGATATGAGGAACATACAGAGCTGCTCACATGAGAAAGAGCTGTTTGTCCTGCTGCAGCTTTCATCTGCTACGCTATGCTGTGTGTGTGTGTGTGTGTGTGTGTGTGAGCCATGTGGAGTTAAAAATAAAAAAGGGTGCTCACCCAGAATTGAACCAGGCTTTCAGCTCCGGCCCAGTAATATCAAACTGAACAGTGTCAGAGTTTGAATCAGCCTGTACTTGTTCACGATGTGTGTGTTCAGTATTTCTGCCTTTGTGTGTAATCAGAAGACGGAGCCTCTCTGAGATGTGGGTCCCTGCTCTCTCTAAAAGGCTGAACTATGCCAGTGCTGCTGTGAGCGTTCCTCTGTAATAAGATCACCCAGAAAAGACATTTTCAAGAGGTCCAGCGTCAGATAAAACACTGTTCTCTTTATACACTTCACGGCCCCCTGTGTATTTTCCTCTGAGCTGTTACTTATAGTTAGATTTCGACATCCTAGTTCTAATTAATGGAACTCGTGTGTTTTTAGCTTTGTGTCTGCAGTTTGGGGAAGATCCTTTCCTGTTTTAACATGACAGTGCCCCCCGTGCACAAAGCCAGGTCCATAAATAAGTGGGTTTTCCCAGTTTGGTGTGGAAGAAGTTGACTGGCCTGCACAGAACCCTGACCTCAGCCCCATTCAGCACCTTTGGGATGAACTGGAACGCAGACTGCGAGCCAGGCCTTGTCGACCAACATCAGTGTTGGACCTCTCTAATGTCCTGTAGCTGAGTTGGAGCGAGTCCCTGTCTAGTCCCAAGATTTAGCAGAAAGCCTAAAACAAGTAGTGAGCAGGCTGTTACAGCAGCAGATGAACATGATCCTTCATATTTCAGTTCTGGTTTATTTGGTCAAACCTGTGGTTATTGTTCGTGATGCTAAGAATGATAAATGAAGCTCCTTTGGAAATGACAAGTTTATCCGTCTCTTGGTGCAGGAAATATCTGACTTTTTCCGCCAGGTGTTTGGCCTTTATAAAAGTCGTTTGTTTTTCATGATTAATTGCTGAAGCTACTCATGTACCAGCCTGTATCAAATATGTTTCTACTGAAAATCTCCTGCTCTTCAAGGGTATGTCATTAGGTGACACATGCACATTTACAGAAATTACATGCAATATGCACATGCATTTAACTTGTCTGCCAAAGCCCGTCCAAAATTTGCACATTGTTGTTTCCTGTGAATTCCTTGTGCCCGTGCACGCCATGTTTCATTTAAATCCAGTTCAGTCCAGTTCAGTTTTCTTTATCCGTGTGAGAGCGATTGTGTGCAGCAGCACAGGTCAACAGATACACACTTGATACAACAGATGGGAAAAGAAATAACAACACTGTTAATCACAAAACAAAAACAATCAAAAGCTTTGAAAATATATGTGGACATGGTAATAAATACCTGTATTAATGAATAGATAACTGTCAATATATTTTAAACAATACACAAGCTGTTGTACAGTATATAATCCAGTGCAACAGAGGTGGACTCTGCCAGACTACAGCGAGAGTAAACACATCTAATAAGCAGAATAAATTGCAGACATAAAAAGTATCAAAAAATTAGATTTAATATCATGAAAGTCTTAAGGATTAGAATTGTTTTGAAGTGATATGTTCAACATTCACATATGGGTGTAAAACTCAAATTTCCACGTACTGTGTTCGGGTGTCCACATACTTTTGGCCATGTCATGTGTTTCTTTAGAGTCTTCATGCAGAGAGAAAACCAGAGCGAAAGAGAGAGACGCAGCACAGCTCACACAGACTTCCTGCAGCAGCAGCGCGGCGTTTGTGTTAAAGATGAAAACAAGTAAAAAGTAAAGACAGACTGAAGTCGTCGTTCACCTTCCATCACGGGGCTTCCTTTAGCTTTGGATTTAGCTTCAGGATTGAGGAACGTACAGTATCAGTTAATTGAAAAAAGGAGATTCTTCAGGATCACGTTTCACCACAGGGTTTTATTAGACCTCTGGAGGCCGACGTGTGTGTTTATGACACAAACTGACGCCTGACACATGAAAAAAATCCCCAGAAACATAGAGATGGAAATAGAAGTGGAAGACAGAGAGTTGAGTGAGGGAGAGAAAGAACATTTTAAAAACACAAAGGACGCGCAAGGAAGGAGGTTCTTTTCTTCTTTCTTCTTCTTCTTCTTCTTTTCTGTCTCTTTGGTGGTCTGAAGCAGGGTCTCGCTGGATCTTAAACCCGGAGATCGCAAAACACACAGGGGGGGAATGAAAGTAAGGGGGGGGGATGGGGTTGAGTGGGGGTCTCAGGCCAGGGTTGGGGGGGGGTGGGGGGTGGGGGGTTACACCACCAGAGTCCCACAATTCATCATACTCTGGCACCGACGGGGGCTGTCTGGACAGATTGGTGGTGGGGAGCCGAGAGGGGGGATTGATGGCCAGTGAGACTCTGTGACCTCCCCTTTTTCTACGAAGGGGGAAATACTGTGTGTGTGTGTGTGTGTGTGTGTGTGTGAGAGAGAGAGAGAGAAAGAGAGTTAGAGTAATCATCACCCCTCATCCCCTGCATCCTGTTGAAGACATCAAGTTGGGTCATTGAGATGAATCCAGTTCGTGTTTATATCAGGACGACACATCAGCTGTCTGCAGGAGTCTCCTCCGAGCCACGATCACATGTGACAGATGATTTGTTTGTCTTTCTCCCCCTCTCTCTCTCTCTGTCTCTCTCTCTCACCCCCCCCCCCCTCTGTCTTTTTAACAGGACTACCTACAAGGTGACAGCACCAAAGCGTATCAGCAGCTGGGTTGGAAGCCAAAGGTGACTTTTGAGGTGCGTGTCGTGTTGGTTTCATACACACCTGGTGGGGCTGGGCCTGGTTAATACCAGTATCGTAAATGTAATGGGAGTCGTTTTTCTGCACAAGTACAGACATGGAACGATGTGATGAAATATAGCGTCGAGACGATAAAAGTAAAAATACCAAAACAAAGCAGGTCAGTGACAAATAGAAAACTGTCATTGAAGAGATTAGAAAGAGGGACTGTGCTGTGTCTGTGTGTATCTACATACGCAGAGAGAGGCCGGGGTTAGCAGAGTATGGGTGGCATGATAAGCCCACTTTTCTGGTCCAATATTTTACATAAAGTTCAACATAATAAATATAGATACATTAAAACAGACATTGACTGCAGAGGCCAATTTAATTCACACAACAAGCAACAACGAGAAGCAGCAAGAAATAAAGAGTTCAGGCCTCTGAGAGTCTAATCAGCCTGATAATAACCTGTGTTTCATAGAAATAGCTTCTTCTGTTTAACCCTCTGGGGTCTGAGCATGTTTTATTTATAGTAACTTAACTTTATTTCTTCATATATCACTGTAGCTTATTTATGTCTGTAGACCATAATACATTTTTTATAATGTGATTTATTAATATTTTCAGTGATTTAAAGACAAAAATATTAGTCCTGATAGAATCACTTTACATGTGAGTAGAGTTTAAAATATGTTTTATTTCTCATATTTTTCTGCTATTATGAGGGCTTACCACTAAATGTTTGCACATTTTAATAGGCGCTTGTGTCATTTTTCAAATATTTTTTGTGGTTGTTGGCAGCTTTACACTCAAATTAACAAAATGAGAAGACAAGCTTAAAGAAAAGAAATAAAACATTGCGATATCATGCTGGTGAGGACAGTTTAAAAGGTACTAAACAAAGATAAAAATGAATGCATAGAAAGTTAAAGTCGACCTGGACTGTGAGCAAAACCCTATAGTAGATGGTATGAAATGTAATTTTAAAAAAAAACATACAGAATAGAGAGAATATTTAATCAATATATATCACAATATGTTAAATATATCAAAATCACATTAATCCATGCCTTTTACTGTGCTCCGCAAAACTCTCCTCGCAGAATGCTAATCACCTCTTTTTAATTACAGTTTGTTTACAGTAATAATTTTTTGATGTCAAAATGTGTTTAACAATTACAGGATATGATTGTGTTGTAACTGAGGCTGGGAGTCGACAACATGAGTTTCTGTCCCAGTTGGAGACGTATAAACTTGTTTTTCACAAAACCCCTTTGATCCATCCAGGAGCCAGAGTTCCTCAGTGTTTGATGTTGTTAGAACACAAGTTTAAAATAGTTTAAAATTGGGAAAAATCTTGAATTAAATCAGGAAATCTGTGATTGATCAATAAGTTAAGACGATCAAGAATCTGACTCCACATGCTTTTTGTTGTAGACACATTTCAGTCGATAAACAATAAGTGTTGAGGTTCAATATCACATCACTGTGTTTCCACGTAGATAATGAATTACTGTTCCACAATAATACTATATGTGTGTTTATGAAATGAATACTAAAACATATGGGCTCGAATGCTCATTAATAAATCTAAGTGTAAACACATAAAAACAATTGATTGAGAAAGTGATTGATTGAGAAATGTATTTGTTTTAAAGTCAACCTCTCCCTCCATGTATGACCTGAACACTGAGGTGTGAGCGTGGTGTCTCTGTGCAGGAGCTGGTGAAGGAGATGGTGGACGCAGATGTGGAGCTAATGAAGAAAAACCCAAACGCCTGAGGCCAAATCCGTCGCTCCGCCGCCCAGGGTGGAAACGTTTCAGCACTCCAGTCCTCTGCCACGGACACCCACAGTGAAGGGAACATGTATTTTTACCTTCATGACTTTTTCCAAATGAATGAATTGTGTCCTTTTCTTCATTATTAAGGGGGTTAGATGGAATCATCCATTGCCTTTGTGTCTTTGTCTTCTTTTTGTAATCCTGTCGTTGATTTAGTTTATTATCACATAGCAAAGATGCCTTTTATATGTCATCACTGATCATGTTATAATTTTTATAGATGTCAGGTTTAACGGTTTATTTATATGACTGTTTCTTTAGATTGTGGACTGTGTTAATTTACTTTTTTTTTTCTTTCCGAGGGTGAAATTGAAGAATATATAAATAACTACAATGAATGAAGGTTTTTATCTTTATTTCAAAAATAATAATCACTGGGTTTATTAATGGTAAATACTCATTTGGTGCAATAAAGATTCATCTTTTTACATGTTGTTCAAATGTTTCTGTTTTCTGATGCTTCACAAAACTGTGATAAAGACAGAGGGATACGAGAGTTATTGAGATGGTGGTTCTGCTTGTGTTTGTGTGTGTGTGTGTGTTTCTGTTTGTGTGTGTGTTTTTATTTTAAGGCAACAAGAGATGAAAGCTCCAAGCAAAACCTTCCTCCAGGTTTTAAATGCAGGTATGTTATAGTTAAGTGTGTGTGTGTGTGTGTGTGTGTGTGTGTGTGTGTGTGTGTGTCTCACGGGTGCCCAGGTTGTGTGGAGGTCGGTTGGCTCAGCTCCTGTCGGGAGAGCACACTGCGCTCCTTTTATTCGGCAGGAAGTGCGTGTTTCTCGGGGCCCGGACTCCCACAGTCCCGCTCTCAAACACCGCTTGTCTGAGAGAGTCTGGCTCCAGCAGTTGGAGGCCGTATAGACCTGCACGCGGACCGGCTCTGGTCCTGATGATAGCTGCTGTGTTTAAAGACTGTGAACACGTTTCATCTTATACAAGTTAATTAAAGACACTCAGGTGTCTTCTTTCTCTTATATTCAGCCTCCACTTGTGTACGGTCTTTTTTTTTACATTTAATTAAAGTATTAATCAAGTATTAATAATAACAGCTACGCGGAGTTCATTTAAAACTTTTCACGTAGATCAAATTCTTCTCTAATGATTTTTCTCTCACTTGTTTGTAAAAAAAAAAAAAAAAAAAAGTAAAATTCCTCCTAAATTAATATTTTTAGTAGCTTCATTAATATATCTGGCTAATTGTAATGGATTATCATAAACTTCACATACTCGTTATTATGTTTAATCACGTTTCCTGGGCCTACAGTCCGTGACACGTGGATGCATTTCCAGTATTTTGGTGACGTTTCCTTTTTAATATCACCATGTAAAATACTGTGTTACAGGTAAAAAGTCTTTGGGCTACTATCAGCAAAATATAGCCTACTGAGAATAGAAAATACAGTTATTCATTATGCAGCAGAATGTCTCCTGTCGGTGTTGAGTTCTTATAGCTATTATTGGATTACTATTATTATTATTATTATTATTATTATTATTATCATTATTAGTGATGCATTAACGATTAAGTGTTAAGATTTATTCTTTGTTAGTTTATCAGTTTTCTTATATTTTATAGAAATAATATTTTAATCCGTACATGAACTGAAGCTGTGGAATAAATAAAATGACAGTATTCCCACATGAGATGTAGCCTGGAGGTAAAGTATAAAGTAGGAGAAAATATAAATACTTATGTAGTTCAAAACTGTGCTCGAGTAAATATAGCCTACTTAGTTACTTTCCACCACTGGTGTTATGTATTTAGGGTTTGACATTCAGCCTGTACGGAGGCCTGGAGGTGTCAGTGAGGGCGGGAGCGCCTCTGTGTGTTTGTGAGGACAACACTGAGGACGTTTAAAAGTCTCTGTGTGATCGTCCTGGACAGCGCTGCGTCTGTGCGGACTCCAGATTAGAACCAGATGTGGCTCAGAGGTTGTTTTGGGCCCCTGAAACCGCGCTGAGAGCAGAAAAACACACACACACACACACACACACACACACACACACACACAGGTGCACTGCGTATATAGCCCTCAACAACAATTAGACCCGGCTTGTGATCAGGTTTACTGTTGGCACACGAAGAAAGTAAAAGTGAAAGAAAAGAAATGTGGATTTGGAGAGCAGCATAAAGGAATAAAAAGCGCTTCGTGCAGCTACATAAACATTTTAAGGGGATTAAACGGCTCTAACGGTCAATTTAAACTCACGAGGTGGCCGCACATTCCGTAAGTCCCTGTAAAGATACGGATATTAGCCTGCAGAGTTTTTCTGTCACATCTAATAGACAGTGAGCGGCATGTGGAGGAGTAAAATCATGTCTGAGAGTCAGTCTGCAGGAGAGAGGAGGAGGAGGCTGCGCCCTCAACAAAACTTTAAGCATATATATTTATGATTGAAAGGTAATCAATAACATTTCATCGTGTGATTGGCCTCAATCACTAAATAAAATAACAGAATATTAATTTGTCCTTATTTCAGATGACGCCTGATATTAGTTCATTTAGTGGGAAATTACTGGGGCGCAAGGAAATAGGAAATAGTTCCCATCTAACAGTTGTGACGTTATTCATTGTTCTCGCAAATTTCAAAATAAAACCTCACAGCAAATTAATAAAGTCATGTGGTGAGGTCACAAAGTGGATAATAATATTAATAATAACAATACCAATGATGATACTACTATTACTACTACTACTATTAATAATAGTAATATAATTCAGGTAGTGGGATTTTAGAAAATATAATCAGACAGATTTGAGGTGTGAAAGTAAAGTTTTCTTTAAAATTAAATATTAATTAATTAATTAAATACATAGACATTAAATATTTTTATTTCATCCCACTGGCGCTAAATGGCGGATTTCAGCTCATCTGGCGGCTTTAACTGGTCTGGTATGTGAACTAGATGAAGGGTTTAGCTCAGCGGGACTTGGTGCATGTTTTCAGGGCATCGAGACTCAAACGCCAACATATGAGAGTAAAGTGTGTGTCGGTGCCAGATCCTGCAGCAGGACTAAAGACAGGACGGTGCGATCTCAATCATCGCTTCTGCATGAAAGGATTAGCTCTGCCCCCCCTGAGACACAACACACACACACACACACACTTCAGACAGGAGGCGAACAGTGAGTGAGGTGAAGGTGACACTCGTACAGTCTGCTCTGTGTTTGTTATAAGCATCTAGAGATTGCTGCATCTGAACTTTAACGCCTTTAGTGGGAAATGAGATATTCTGTGAATATAATGTATGACTGGCCTATTAGTCTGGTTATAATATGTAATATACATTTCTATTAATTTAATTAATGTTTATAGGATCTTAGAGGAAATATTTTATTCAGGCTATTGTTTTTCGATTTTCGTCCTGGTTTGGATAAATTCATTTCCGTGATCAGTGTGTGAACTTATTATATAATATTTAGATTTGGCTTCAAAGAAATAAAATATAACAGATCAAACAATACTATAATCCCGCTGTAATTCAACTCCAATTAACTCAGTCTTGTTTTTCTTACAAAACAAATAAAGCATCTAAAAGTCTCAAAAACAGCGTCTGTGTAAGAAAATAGACCCTCCTCACTGTAACAAAAAAACAAACAAAAAAAAACCCCTCCAGACTCTCCTAAATGTTTTCAGGTGCTCTGACCTGATGTTTCTCCTCTAAGTGCTCCGGTATCCACCAGTCACTTCATACACACAGCCTGAGCTTACAGCTGTGCAGTGATATACGACACTCCAGGTCGTCTTTAATGCTCAACATCGTGTCAACATTGCGCTGAATTCGCCAACATGGCGCCGTAAAGAAACACCTTTAACCTACAAGTGTGAGGCCTCGAGGCCACGTTTATTTTTACATTGATGGTAATTATTATTGATACTGAATTAGACATTAAAATAACCTCAAACACCACGTGGCAACAATAACCTAATAATCGTTAAATGAGGCCTCTTGAATGCGCTTTTGTGAGCGTATAAAGCTTAATGGCAGCGTTTCCAGTGACGGGCCCTCCTCTCCTCTCCTCCTCCTCGGGGAGTCTTTTCCCTGGGACGCTGCATGCCTATAAACCGCTACAACAATGCACCGGTCCATGCACAGGCCCTGCGCTGAAGGTGCTTCAAATTAGGTAGTGACAGGCTTTCACTGCAGCCTCCTCGCCGTCCTTTCCTAAAGTGCATTGTTGACATCCTCTCCATTGACCTCCATCACCTCCTCCTGTCTTGTCCTTATGATGAAAAATGATTCGCAGCCCCTGAGAGAAATTTCCTTCCTGACTCTTGAGAGCAGCATCAATCACAGAGACGTCTGTTCAGAGGCAATAATCTAGATTTTCTCTTTTAAATATATTACTATGAGGCAGATTTCTGCGCTCGAGCTGTTGTCTTGTGTTTTAAAGGCCCTTTTGCAGTTGAACCTCAGATTAAACCCCCAGTGGAAGGTGCAGCAGTTGAGCCAGCAGCGCATTGTTTACGTTATCTTTATAATGGGCTTGACTCATCTGACTGACTGGCGGCTCTGGAGAGCGTTTGCGCGCTGGAATTTGTAGTTTCACTGACTCATTAAAATCCCATCCACACAGGCCTAAAACTGACAGACATGTTTAAGCCACCTATTCACACACACACCTGCACTCACACACACACACACACACACACACACACACACACACACACACACATACACACACACACTGCTCCGGGTCCAGAAGTGTTACATTGTCTGTTATAGAGACTGAATGTGTCTCATCAGGTCTCTCAGCGCCCGCAGGCAGCTGGATCAGAGCGCAGGTTACAGGGCCAAGGTCATTCAAGAGCTCAAGTAAATACATTTAAAAAAAAAAAATCTGGTTATTGTCCTACAATTATAATTATTATAATTATTATAACTAGCTATTTATGTCTTTGCCAGAATCATTTTAAAAATAATCTCTTCCAAAAAAAATTTAAAAAAAAATCCGCGTCACGTTTTACCTCTACGTGGGCAAAGAGTTCAGACTATTACATTACTCATGATGATACTTTCGTTTTTAAATTAAAATATTGATATTAAGTAATAGTGCAATTTTAATAATGATATCTGGGCATGTGGATTTAACTGCTAAATAGCAAAGAATAAAAAAAGTCTAAAAAAGACTTTTGACTTTTTATAAGAATCTGGGCCTTTTGGGGGGAGGGCTGAAGGTGGTGGGTGGTGGCGGTGGTGGTGGTGGTGGTTGGTGGGGGGGGGGGGGGGGTGGCGTGCCTCACGTCATCAAGGAAGTAGTGAAATAAATAAACATCTGACAGCAGCAATATTTCAATCAGCCATAACAGGCCAGTGCTGCCTGCAGGACAGCAGAATGCAAAGCAGGCTGCAGTGAATCCCTCTGTCACAGATCAGCTCCATCACACCGTCCTCATCAAGCATCAACAGGCCCTCCAGAGTCTGAAGACCTCCACAACACATGCAGCTGCAGCTTCTTCTTTTTTTTTTCTTTTTTTTTTTCCTACATCCAAAAACCTCCCATCATTCACAAACAGCAGTCAGACGGAAGCCTGCTCGGTTTGTAATGACTGATTTGTTTTGCTGACAAGGGCCTTTAGTGAGTTCAAACCGCACTGCTGCTGCTGCTGCTGCTGCTGCTGCAGGGCCGCCACACGTGTATTTATTTACTGCCTGCATTTACACCCCAGCACTGAAAATATACAACCAGCGGCTCAGTCTCAAGCTTTTCTACTGAAAGTTGAAAAAAAAAAGGAAAAAAAAAAAAGAACATTAATGTGTTTCACCTCTCACACCTCGGCTGCTCAGTCAAACTGCGCCTGTGCAGCGCAAAGCAGGGCGCAAACACCCTGAGAGCTTTATATATAATATTCCTTATTGAAACAGATTGTCATGTGAGTCTTTCATTGTTGTGTTATGCAGGTTTCTTCTTTTACAAGCTAAAAAATCCAAATTATGAGGAATAAAAGATGTATATGTTTACCGCCACTAAAACTACACACTCCAGGCGTATTTTTGAAAATGTATATATTTTTCAATGTCCTTTAATTTTCAGAGCATTTAACAATTAGAAATTAATTTCAAATAGTCTGAATATAAACATATTTTCACCTCTATCCCATTATTCTTCATTGTCTACCTCTCAGTTTCACACTGCTCCCTTCTTTTAGCATTACCTGTGCTAATAAATCACTCCAATTAAAATCAAATAGACGGCACTTTATTAAACAAACAAAATGTAATGCCTTCAAAATAGTTTTTTGAACAAATAAGACAAAATGAATAAAATAAGTCAGTATAGGCTACAAAAGGTTCCCCTCTATTTCTATACAAGAACTGGGACAAATCAAGGCAGCAAATAAGAAAACTGGAAAAAACGTTTAAGTGTTTGGTCCTCAACATCCAACCACTCCCTTTTCCTAAAAAATAAATTACTATATTAGGCTATAATTTACAGTCTGTAGTCATAAAAGCTGGTATTTTATATAAACAATTCTCAAAGTGAGAGGGAAGGAAACTTACGTGTTTTTGGTGTTACACACGCCTCGACAACAAATCTCTGAATCTCTCATGTCCATTCGGAGTGTGAATAAAAGACCAAAGGTACAAAAAAATATAGAAAATATATATTAGAGTTATTAATTTAAAAGGCACGTGTTGGCTTTCAGAACTTGCTGCAGTCATAAACAAAAGCTCCTGAGGTGCGGTAGATGGACTGGCCGGACGGGAAGGCCATCTGACAGCTATTATTCCCGTTGACCGGGGAGCCGTTCAGCCCAATCCGCTGGGACTCGAACATCTCCCGCACAGAGTGGAAGTTCTGCTGCTGCGCCGGGTAACCCGGGCTCAGGTGGCTCAGGTCCCCGTACCAGGACGCGAGCCGGCCCTGGTGCGAGTGGTGGCCGTCCTGGCCCGCCTGGCTCAGGTTGCTATGCCCGAGCGGGGACGCGGTGGTCGTGGTGATGCAATAGTCGGGCAGAGCCTCCTCCACCGTGGTGGACGGCGCCAGGTGGCCGCCGGAGGACCTGTCCCCTGCGTACAGGCTCATGGCTTGCATGTTGCAGTGATAGGTCGCGTTGGAGTTTGTGGAGATGACGTTCTGGTTGCAGGTCGTCGAGTTGTAGGCGGATGTCTGGTTGGGGGAATAGTTGAGCGACAGTGACGGGGTGATACCTGTCCGAGAGGAGGCGATGAGAGGCGGGGAGAGCTCGGCCTGCGGAGATCCCCGCAGGGAGGTCATTATGTTATCCACGCTGAAGCCCTGCGCCGGGGCCTGGCCGTGGTGGTGGTGCTCGGGTCCGTCCATGCTGAGTGACCGGGTGGAGGGCACGCTGTGCGGGCTGCCTGTTGACATGCTGCTGCTGCTGTCGGGGCTTTCGATCTTGGGCACGGCGCTCAGGGTCGGGGACGCGGCCTGCGGCGGCGTGGAGGTCCCGTTCTCAGTCTTTATATCCTGGATCCGCACCGGCTGAGAGCCCTGCACCGGCGGGTCCTGCTCCCGGCCCGGGGTTCGGGAAGAAGGGTCCTTGCCCTGCCTGTCCCGCTCGTCCTTTTCCTTCTGCACGTCTTTCTTTTTGAACCTTCTCCGGCGCCGCAGGAAGCTGCCGTTCTCAAACATGTTGTATGAGTCCGGGTCCAGGGTCCAGTAGCTGCCCTTACCGGGCTTCTTATCGTCCCGGGGCACTTTGACAAAGCACTCGTTGAGGGACAGATTGTGCCGTATGCTGTTCTGCCAGCCCTGCTTGTTGTCCCGGTAGAAGGGGAACCTCTCCATGATAAACTGATAAATCCCGTTCAGGGTGATCTTCTTCTCTGGTGAATTCTGGATCGCCATGGTGATGAGAGCGATGTAGCTGTACGGAGGTTTGACCATGTCCTTCGGCTGGTGCTGAGGGGTGTACGGTCCGTACGCCCGGGCCATGCTGGCCGGGTACTGGTCGTGGGCCGCGTGGGAGTACATGCTCATAGGCGCAGGCATCCCGGTGTAGCCCCCACCGGCCCGGTAGTAGCTCTGGTCGCTGCTGATGTACGGTACAACTCCTAAAGAGTTGGGGCTGGAGACGGAGTAGCGCGCCTGCATCCTGCGCAATGCGTAAAACCTCCCCAAACTGCTTCCCCCCAGAAACTCTCACGGCTCGTGCGGGTGTTCCGATTCTGTTAAAGTTCTCTCTTGTGTCGTGACGGTCTGGACGTCCTCTTTCAAGCCACAGCTCGCCACGGTGAACCGGAGAGAGCACACACTGCCGCAGTGAACATTTGGGAAACTGAGAAGGCTAAAAGTGAAGCTGGAGGAGCACGAGTCTACACAGCAAGGAACTATTTTTTACCCTTCACATTTTTTCCTCCCTTTTGGCTGCTCGCGCTGCTCCTCCCCGAATGTGTGCTCCATCATCCAATTGGAGGACGAAATGAACCTGTGGAAAAGCTGCATGGCGATAAAAGTTACTTACAAATCCTCCCACCCCCCCTCTCCTCCTCCTCTCTCCTCATGCGGCTCAAACATGGAGTTATTAAAACGCTGTTAAGGGTGTGCCCATATTGCTGAAAAATTCACTTAATGACCCAAATTGCGAGACATTGAGTTTTTATGAAATGATTTATAATCCATCACACTGGGAGCTGTGAAATAACTCAAATTAATCTATTTTGAAAACGAGAAAGTGAGTTTATTGTTGGGTTGTTAGCCCCAGAGTATCTGAGCAAACTGCGGCTCCCTCCCCTCCATCTCTGAAACATTAAAGCTGTGCGTAAAAGTGGAAATAATCCACACAAACAAACAGCACCAAAAAGAGACATTCACAAGCACATTCTGTGATATCTGTCATATCAACCGCAGGCCTGAAATTAAAGCTTCACATTTCTATTCTTAAAATATTACCAAGTGACTAAACCTCTAGTTAGAGTCAATGTTTTACCAATAAGGAACGCAGGATGATTGGAACACTGATCAGGTCTCAGTCTGTGAGAAACTCTCATCAGCTGCGGGTTTTAGCCTCTGAATAAACACACGGACATGAAAGAGTGTGTTGGATGCCTGCCTCCTGCTCCCCGACAGCGCCGGTGGGCGGTGTGTGGAAACTAATTAAAGGTTAAATGAAGATCATTTGGTCGAGCTGGGTGAGAAAAAGGTTCCCTGGGTGCGAGCGCGGCTGCTGAGACCCGAGGAGGTGGCATTTTTTAATTTGAAGACCTCCAAATGCTTTTCACACACACACACACACACACACACACACACACACACACACACACACACACACACACACAAACACACTGACCGGGGTGTTAACAGAGCCATCAAAATTCCCCACAGTCCTCCACAAAGTTATGTTTCGTTGTTGTTGATTGCGAAGTAACAAGAGCAACACGCTGGTGTGTTTTCAGCCTGATGAAATAATCATTTGAAAACATCACAGAGATGGAGACGATTAAGGAAATGATATTGATCCATATTGTGAGGCCGATAGAGTAAATGATGTCATCAGTTTATGATCAACTTTATTATCAAATCCAGATGAAATAACGGGATAAATCATCTAATACTATTTAATATTTGTCCTATTTTTTTTTATTGGTGATTTGTTATCCAGAGGTTTACCGCTCTATTTCTAAAGATATTATACCTTTTATTAATTCAGTTAATAGTTTTTATTAATTAAAACTTGTCCTCTGATTTGTTTTAAATAAACAACAATGTTGGGACTAAAACTCTATCTGATCTAAGAAACTTAGGCGTATGGCGTGAAGTGCATTTGCTCTGTTTGAACTCGTGTATCTGATCTCATATCAACCAGAACATGTCATTTATTTACAGTTTGCGTCATGGAAATCATGTAGAATTTCCATATACAGTGTTTCAACATCCACACAACATTTTATTTAAAATAGACTTTATAAAATACTTAAATTCCGTCTCATCATTAAAGTTCATGGATTAACAAATTCTCCAGAATATTCCTTAAATTCCACAAACACACCCAAAACGAAATTGTGTCACAAACCTCTTTATTTGCAGAACTGGAGAGCGTCACAGTCCAGATCCCGGAGTTAACATAGACTAAAGACTGTGTGCTGCTTTGGTGCAAACTTTGTGTTTTACCTTTAAAAAAAAAAACACATGCAGTTTATTGTGTATTAAGCTTCAACAGCCAGTGGAATTAATAAAACAACACAGGACTAAATCAATAGAAGATACAGATTCCAGCTTCTTTACCTCATATTGTTCTCATAAAATGACCTGAGGGACACATTTAATAAAACATTTAAGGGAGAAACAGCTTCAGGATTTTCATTAAAGTGACACCAGGAGAGAAAATAAAAAGCTCACCAACCCTCTGATAAGAACGTGATAATCTAAGCGAGGAGCTCATGTCTCACTTGTGTGTGTTTTCATTTTGCTCTTTGTTCTATGATTTGCATGTGTTTCCACCGCAGGGCTGCGGGGCGGGAGGAGACTGTCACCTGTGAGGTCCAAGGCGGTGAGTCCTCCGGTCCCTCCGGCCGTGACTGACCAGTGACCCCTGCTGACAGCAGGACTCACCGAGGCTCTGCTGCTGCTGCTGCTGCTGCTGCTGCTGCTGCTGCTGCTGCTGCTGCTGCTGCTGCGTGTCGGTGCCTGGACCCTGGCTAACCTGCAGGAGCTGAAGAGGTAGCCTCTCCCGGCGGTGGAGAAATGGTTTATTTAATGTTTGTATGACATTTCTAAAGTAGCTTTGACTTGATTCTATTGATTAGTAAAGACATTTTCTATAGGAGTTCTGGTAATTGTTATTACCAAGATAAACCCGTTCATATCTGCAGCCTGTATCCCTCTTTCTGTGTCAGCTGACATCAGTGTAAAACAACCTCATCCTACAATAAAACGATAGAACAAATACAAACAGAATCCCTGAATCTAAACGCTCTTGTATGTAAATATTATAGAAACATTACAGTGATGATTGATTGTTATTATTTAACGATGAAGAGAAATTCATTCTATTTTTACTGGACGCGTTTTAAACAGAAATTGCTGCTGAGGGAGATGTAGGCCTGAAGACAACTTCTGCTCTTAATGTACAACACGCTCCTGCCCCCCAGCGGTCACTGCGTAGAAGTGCGGGGCGGGCGCATTAAAGGAGTCCATATGTGCGTTTTGAGTTGAAGCAGTGGTTTTATATATTCATCTACATAACATCTGAATTTCAGACGTGGATCAATAATATTATTTCACTATATCACTTTCAGAAATCCTCCAGTGAAGTAACATGTTGTTTTAAATTATCCAGATAAAATCGGTTCATAAATCAGTGTTATAATGTCTCAGACAGCAGTAAGGTGATGGGACCCACTTCTAGCTTTTACTTATGTTCCTGATACTCTGTTTCACCACTTTCAGCTGATCAATCACAGATCAATCAGATCAACAGGCCTGTGGACAGATCACTGCTCTCTGAGAATATAAAGTCCTGGACTTTATTTCCATTGTTGTCCGTGTTGTTTACACAGTCCAGCAACCTTATTTAAGATGGATACGGGAAAGAAATATTAGAAACTAAGAAGAGCTAGATCTATTAAATCATACTGACAATACATTATTATTATTAAACGTTATTTTTAGATAGCAGACTAAAGTATCTGAAAGTCCCATTTCCCCACATTTATATGACAGTTCAAGATGCAAATATCAATTCATTTAGATGTAAAGCATAAAAACATATTCAGTCTATTAAGACATCTCCAGTTGTTCTGGGGAATACAATCAAATATCCATAGTTGAACCTCTGTCTCAAAGGTTGGGAGATTTAACTCCTAATTAATTAAATCACTGAAAGGTGGTGTATTCCAAGGAGCCGTATCAAAGACACTGATATACTCTCCTATAATTATTGGACAATGTTGATGAATTTCTAATTTGTTAACAACAAAGGATAAATGTTGCATTTTATTGCAGACATGCACAGAGATAGACAGGTTTAATTAAGATACTCTTCAAAAGAAGACAGTAAAACTCACTTTATTTATGGTTTTCATCTTTAGATGTCATCATCATCATCATCATCATCATCACTGGTCTGTGTTACCACCGATCCTTCAAACTTGTAAGTCATTGTATTACACACAAACTGGCAGTAAGTGGTAACATAGCGCCCTCTGTTGCCATAGTGATGCACATGCAGCATCATCAGTACCAACAGGAGAGTGAAGGAGGGAAACCTGGAGTGAGCGAGCTTCACTAAACCTCACACAAAAAAAGGAATAAAATGATATAAAATAAACAAACAAACAAAAATAATAATAATAATAATGATAATCGATGATAATTTTAATTCTGTATTTTTACTGGTGACCTTGTGAAGTCTCACTTCTGTGGGATTCCATATGAAATTCTTTGTAGGCACTTCACTGTGTCATCGACAGTGTTTATATTAAGTGCCTAATTAAACACAGACAGATTTCCAAAATATCCCAGGACCTGAGAGCCGTGCACCCGAAGACCACAGTGGACTTGGTTTTCAAATAAATAGCTGCCAATCATCCATGTGCAAAACATTAATCTTCTGTTTGGTGCTCTGGCTGTGACTGGTTTGAAGAGGGTAAAACTGTTCTCAAGGCCACAGAGCGCCTCACAGTATGGCAGCCCCCCCCACCCCACCCCCACCCTTTTTTTTCCTACCCCAAAACTGGACATTTAAGAGCAGACAGCTAGATGATAGAACGCGTCTTTGGAAGGCCATGGGAAACGACTGCAGAAAACATTTACTTCAGATTGAGCTGTTTCTGATTTAGCTGCCTTGATGAATGGCATAATTTTCCTCACATGATGACAAGCAAACAGTCTTATCCATCCTAAGTTCAAATGAAACCAGGATCAGCAGACAAACTGAGCAGGAGGAATATTTAGATCTGTTCGCCTCAGTTAATGTTTAATAAACTGCCTGAGAACTGTCATTAAACACTAATAATCTGTACGCTGAATGTAAAACTAACAAACTAAAAATATAACACTTTTGTAACATGGAAGTCACATTTTTCATAGTCGAATCAGAGAAGATGCAACATCATAAAAATCCTCAAGATACTAAATAACAGACATCATCCCTAAATGTATTTGCAGTCTGCTAGTAGAAGTTAATACCCTTCATATTGGTGGGCCTTTCCTTATGTTGCCATTTACCACATGAAAAACATCTAAACAATAATGTGTGATGATTATAAGAGAGGTATCTAATTTAATAAAAATACACCATATTAATTTACATGTCCTGAGACATGATAGTTTTTAATTCTTTGAAAGATATTGTCTTTAAGGACCAATGGGCCTCCATAGTTTGCAGACTTTATCATTTAAACAATACAAGCAGTGAGCTGCTCACTCTGCCACCTAGTGGACAACCTGCACCAACATCCTCAAGGTCTGATGAGGTCTGATTTACCACTGCTTTTTCTCACCTGTTCACCTCCCAGTTTGATTGATTGATTGATGAACACGCCATTAAAATCATACAACATGTACAACATACCACAGTGCTAATGAGCAAATCTTATAAAATAACAAGACAAGTAACAAATGTTCCTGGGTGGAGTCATTTTGTGTTCAGTGCCTGTATAACATAGAAAACCAAAGACTTCTTGCATACACTCCAGCTGGTCCTTGTGGCCCTGAATTGCCGCTGCAATGGTAATAATTTTGGAGCGCATGTTTTTGCTCTTTACACTCCAGCTGCCATTTAACCACAGTTATATCTACATCTATCTATCTATCTATCTATCTATCTATCTATCTATCTATCTATCTATCTATCTATCTAAAATGCATTGGAAAGGTACCTGAGTGGTGCAACTGTCCAGATTTGTCCTGCTTGTCATGGATTTTTCTAACCCTTACCCTATTTAAACACTGGACTAAAATAGTTTCTAGGCTACATATTCATATGATGTTAAAGTTCAATAATTCAGTCTATATGCATATAGATATAGTACCATACTGCATGTATGCATATAGTATATATAGTATATATTTATACTATACGCATACATGCAGCTAGCAGACCATCCATCCCAGTGACCGTGCTACGCCCAGATACACAGGAAGTGTGCCCAAGCTGATGAGTCTGCAGAAGACGCTATTTCTGAAGCACAGCTCCAGAGGATTGTCTATAAATCTGCCGAGTAAAACCTGGACCAGGTCTTCTTACATCTGTCTCTTGTCAAGATTTTATTTAGCAAGCGTAGAACTTTTAGACCTTGAACAAGGAGCTATGGAGAAGGATACCAAATGTCTGTCAGGAGGCTCTGAAGGCTCTGGACCAGTTCCTCACAGACATCTAACCAGATGGAGGACGACTCTGCGAGAAGATAAGGAGTGAGAGCAGAATGATGTCCAAAACTGTCTGATCTGGAGAGCTGAGCTGAGACGGATGCTGAAGAATAAAAACGGCTTCATATTCCGCTTGGGAGGAGTCTTTAAGTCTCTGGCCCACCTCTGAGGGAGGGAGAGCAGACGGGGAACAGATGGACCCCGATCGTTTCCAGCAGTTCTTCAAACGAAGCAGAGGAGAACAGCGACACAAGTACCCATGTACAACATCACCACAGCCTGGTCGCTTTCTCAGACCTCCCTCAGCATGGTCAGGTCATAGCTTGTAAATCATCTGCCTCTGAAGGATCATAACCCACAGTAAATGTCACACTGTGATCACTCACTTTATTGGACCTGTTTCTAGCAGGGTTTTTGAAGGGATGATAATGTGTCAGGTGCCGCTTAATTATTATTTGTTACAGAAATTGGTGGCATGAAAGCATGATAAGGGATGCATGCTAAATCTGTTACCACATTAGCATAACATTACATAAATGTTAATATGTTTACTGACTCTAACTGTGAGCACATTATCTTTGGCATGCTAATATACTAACATGCTATAAGCTAAATAGTTTTTCCTAGCTATGTTGTGTGCCGACATCAGCATTTAGCTTGAAGCACATTAAACCCGGTCTGATAGAGCTGAGGCTGAGATGCAATGAACCCTTTGCTTTAGGCAACATGTTTTTTGTCTTTTTTTCTCCTGAGGTGCCACTCACAACTTTGCATCTTTAAAATTGACTCTTCATGTTCTGACCATGTGTAATGAGCATTAAACTTCACAGGGCTGCCGGTGTTGCTATAGACTAGTTACTAACCAGTGAAAGGTCACATATTTGATCTGTTTGAATAGTTTATTGAATAGTAATATGTACAAAAAGCAGTGGGCCATGTAGACTACAGACCAGAGTCCACTCAGGGTCCCTGACATTTTTTCATTTGAGAATATAAATATCAACAGTATCATCCTGTGATTTTGTTCACATTACTTAGCACAGACAGCGGAAGATGGGGGAATATTTAGGCTCAAAAATAAGGCAAAATTAGAAAATGTCTGAGTTTTTCTTTTATAGTTAGTTAGTTCTTTAGTTAGTTCAGTCAGCCCATCCAACACATTGGTCTATGACAATGAAACATAATAAGATAACAAGTCTTTAGCCATGCTAACAGCTCAATGACTCTACTGTGAGGCACAGTTGTGCTTTGAGTTAAATGCTAACATTAGCATGCTACAGCCTGGGGTTCAGCAGGGAATATTTATGGCCTCTGTCTTAGTCTAGTGTTTTAGCATTCTAACATTTGCTAATTAGCACTTAGCACGAATCAGGAAAAGTTGGGATCACCAACGTTGTTGAGATTCATCATCTGGCAACCATGAATGTCTGTGCTACATTTCATTGCAATCCACCCAGTAATAATAACAAAAGAGGTCGACCAAACTAACTGGCTAAAAACCGATCGCTGCATTTCCTCCAAAGTTCTTGGAGAGTGTTTGGTGTTTATGTTCCTCAGATGCTGATTCCTCTGATTTCAGTCCAAACTTTGTATTTGTGCATAACGGCGTTAAAATACTTTGACACTAAATCTTCGCTTTTTTTTGTCTGTTATAGTTTTCTTTTACAGTTTCATTCTAAAATTCCCTGAATACAAATAGCCAGAGTGAGTAGCAAAAATGTTGTGTTTACATAGGACATAGTTCATCTGCTTAACTCAACTATGAGTTTAAACTGGCCTTATTAGAAAACTGCTTCAGTTTTAATCATGAAATACATACATGTGTGTTTTACTCAGATTTGCAACACATGTAAATTATGAGAGTCGGCCAAATCAGCTCATTGTGGTAGAAAGCAACTGTTAGTAATTTCAGTTTTTGTTTCTCAAAGTACTGTGGGTGTAAACCTAGTTTCTGCATCAGGTGTACCTGCCACTAGATGGCGCAGTACTCCACTACATTGAACGTTCATTACCTCTCAGAAGTCCTGTCATGGAAAATCCAGCTGCTTCAGGGCCAGTTTGTGTGACTTTTCATCATGGAGGGAAATTAAAAAAGGACTTTGTTGTCTAGTCAAAGATATTCTTCTGTTTGACATGTGACTGCTGATGCACTTCTTCCCTCACTCTCCATTACCAGTCCCATATGACATTTGTTGTGCCCCCAAAGTGTTCAAAGCACCAGAGGGAGGCCACTTCAGTAAGACCAGCATGATTCAGTCAGTTCCTCGCCCACTGTGTTTTCCTGACGCTGATCCTGGATCTGAAGCTTGCTTACAAGCAGTGTAAAACAAATGATGTTGTGTGGAGATCTGTGGTACGATTTGCTGCCACGTCTTTTCTTTCTTCTCTGCATCACAACATGAGAATATATCACATGTGACGTGTCGTTGAACATATGGCTTTTTGTATAGTTCAAATGCGAAAACTTTAACATGTTTCTAATGCTCTTAAAGCCCCACAGAAAGCTTTTAAATCTATTGTGTGTTTCAAAGTACAAATAAATACTGAGGTAACAGATATTAAACATGTCAGTGAGCGTTTAAAACAGGAATAGTAACTCCACAGAGCATTTAAAGAAACTCTGATGATGTAAGTGGCCTGATAAGGAGATGCTGCTGCCAAGTCCTATCTGCATACGTGTTATTCATGAGTGATGCTGCATTTGATTCACGAGCAAACGCCATGTAGACAAAAACTGGGGCAGCAGCGCAAGTGCAGCCGCCCAAGTCTGCTTTCTGTTTGTGTGATGAGGCAGCTCTCTCTCTCGGAGTCCGATCTGTTTACCACACTCTAAAAATACCTCGTTGTTGCATTTCCACAGACGCAGGCCCTGTCGTTTCATTTGTTTATATGGCGTCTTCAAATGCTGGCAGTCCTGGATGTCCACATGGAAAGGAGCAGCCTCGGGATGCAAAAGACTTTCAGCTGTGTTAGACAGGCCTGACGCGGCTGCAGAACATGCGAAACGTGGAAATGCTCAAACTCAGAAACATGTGATATATTAAATGACCTCCTTATTACAAAATCCTTTTACACTGTCATCAACCTCTCATAGGACGTTCAAAGGAAGTGCTTCAGTGATCGGCCTGTGTGGTTCTTAGCTTTGTGCACAGCTTTGTTTGTGCCACCGACCAAAAAGAAAAAAACATGTGCGGCAGTAATCCTGTTTCTTCATAAGCCTGAAATGCCACAGTTGTGGAAAGTAACTGAGAACATAAACAAAAGTTTACTTGAAAATTTCTGTGTTTTGCTACTTTATACTTCTACTTTATATTGTACTTTTTACTCCACTACGTGTATTTGAAAACATAAGTTACTTTGCAGATTGAAATTTCTCATAAAAAAACAAAAGCAATTTATAAAATACAAATCTTAATCCTTAGATTAAACTCCTCTTCAATGATATAAACATTAAAATGCTGTTTTACATGTTAATCAATCATTAATGACAATCTAGTTATATGATTTACAGTATATCATAATATAAGACTAACAGGGCTGTACTTTAATTTTTTATCCTTTAAGTTCAATTTCCTGATGATACTTGTGTATCTTTATTTGGCTTTAAAACATTTGACTATGGTTGTATTGCTGTTTTACTTAAGTAAAGGATCTATATACGTCTTGCATCACTGCAACAGCCCCGTTATAATCACAACTGCATACTAAAACAAAAAACCACAGAAATTATATAGACTATAGACTTGGATGATAAAATGTTTCTTCAACTGTAAAATAAGATCCACAGCAACAGTTTTGGAGGAAGCCATAAACTGCACACTAGGTTGTCATACTGTAAACGTGCCTTTGTTAAGGAATGTGATTAATTCTAGAGAATAATACTAATTCAAAACCTGATCATCAGTGGCAGAAGAATAATTATTCAGATCCTTTACTAAAGTAGAAGTAGTAATAGTGCAATTTACAAATACTCCATAACAAGTAAAAGTGTTACACTGTTATATATTATTTCATTATAATTACTGATGCAATGTTGCAGTGTTGCAAGTGAGTAAGTTGAATGAGTCTATAAACTGTTGGGTATTTTAATATACTATAGCCTACTATAATCACGCTTTAAAAGTACAAACTGATCATAGGTTTTGCATGTTAAATCTTAATATGCAAATAAACTCCAGCTGTTGGACAAATGCAGCAGAGTTCAAGTATAAAGTAGCAGAAAATGGAAAAAGGCAAATAAAGCACACATTTCCCCCAAATGAGTAAATGTGCAGTTGTTTTCCACCTCTGCGGACCATAGTGGAAATGTGTAAACAGCCCGATAGCACTAATGAAAATGTAACTGTAACATGTGTTTCTGCTGTATTCAAAGCTGAGCATCACCTCCTTCCACTGCCAATGAAACAAGTTTCCCACAAAAACAGATATGAAGTTGCATGAAAGGACAGAAGTCTGAATGTAGCCTAAAATATATATCAGCTTTATTGAAACCTTTTACAAGACAAAAAAAAAGTAAAGGATTATACAATAAGTGCAAGGTTTGTCGGCAGTTCATGTTAGCCTAAAGCGTCGTGTGTGTAGTTACTCTAATAGGATAGAACATAGTTACATAGGATACAATTTGTCTGCACGTGTTACAAGAGCAAACACATTAAAAGTCGTGTTTCTGAAACTTATTTTGAAGGAGGAAAACGCTTTTCAGGGTTCATATAGGCAAAGTGGTTTACCTGCAAGGCCTCTGGGGTGTGTGTGTGTGTGCGTGTGTGTGCGTGTGTGTGTGTGTGTGTGTGTGTGGGAGGGGGGGGTTTCTTCATTCATTTCCTTCAATGCATAGTTTTCTCAAGTCCAAAAAAAACAAAACAACAACAACAAAAAAAAAAACTTTGGCTGCATGGAGGAGGCAAACACAAATACATCCTGGTATGAATCCTCCGAAATTTTAAAAAAAATAAAATAAAAGAAGGAAAAATAAAAAAAATGTCCATTTCTTTGTTCTGATGTGATGTGACGGACCTGCAGTCTCACTGTGGCCGTCGTCGAGTTTGAAGTCCACAGTGAGATCAGAGCTCACATCACGCAGGGTTTGATGTCCTGACACACGCTCTGGGGATGGTGATGGTGGTGATGGTGATAGTAGGATCCGCCAGCCGAGGGGTGGAAGGAGGAGATGCCGTTAAAGTTCAACACAAAATCTTTCCTGTCGCACACCGAGGAGTGGCTCTGATAACGCGGAATCCCCACTGCAGGAGAACAGAGACAGAGACATTAACACTCATCACAGTTTATCATTCGTCCAGTATTTTTTTTAGCACTTGAAACTGAGTTTTTTTTATTAATTATTCCGCACAAAAACAGCGCAGGAGGTTTGTTTTGACCAGAAATGAATGTTTTTACACGTAAAATATTTTCAAAATAAAATATAAAATAGCCTTATTTGTTCATAACCTGATTTCACTTCCGCTCATTATCGCAATCTTTGGCTTGGTGAATAAGAAATATAAGGCAATCCATTATAATACTGTCATGTAAGTTTTAAAATCAGGCCTTGTTTTGATAAATTTATAATTATTTATAAAACTATAAAGATCCATTAACTGCCTCACACCTTTACGGATTCATTTACAGTTGAAATCTGGTATTTCTTTACATAAGAGAAGAAATAAGTATTTAAAAAAAATAATAAAATAATAGTTATTATTTGCTTCTATAAACCTCCCACTAGGTGACAGCGCAATATTTCCCCCGTTAATTTGTATTTTAAAAGACAGAGCACCTTCCTTTAGCTGTTTTTAAAACCATTTAAATGCTTTTATTTTTACAGATGAATATATTCTGAATATTAATCATTTGTATATGAGTTATTTTTCCATTGTTAGAGGATTAAATCACACTAAGTGTGCGTCATTTTGTGTCAGTGAGTGAGCCTCTCTTTCCAGAAACAGAAAAATAAATGTGGAGGCTGCGGCTTCGTCAAGGTCATAAGGACTCCAGATGTGACTGTGTTTTTCAGGGGAAGACAGCAGGCTTTATCCTCCTCCGGGCCACAGCTCGCTGCCCTGAGCCCGTTCTCACAGACAGACAGACAGACAGAATGACTGACTGACTGACTGACTGACAGTCGTGTTCCTGCACCGACCCTGCGCTGTAACAATCCAGCACCGCGTTTATCCTCCGTACAGGCTCAATTAAGACGCTGCGTAAAGTTTAACAAGGCCTTCAGTCTCTTGCGGATACGCGGCGGTTGAGGTTGAAATCCTCCGCCGGTGTGGTCCGACCTGCGCAGTCTTTGTTTAGTTAACCTCTGGGACCCATTGGGCTCCAGCATGGGTTTGCTCGCCTCGGTGAAATCCCCAGACTTTAGTAAAGCCTCAGTGTGTTGTGATAAAGTAAATGAGCGTGAACCGGGAGGTGAATTAAGAACGCGATCACACAATAGCTGTTTTCTCTTAATCTGTTCATTTGGCAAAACAACAACAACAACATAAAAAAATCGCTGAAGATCCCAATGTGAGTTTTGAAATCCTAGAACCAGGGCATTACATGGTCACATATTACTTATAGCAGCTCCTACAGTTAGGATGGTATTTGTGTATTGGCTTAAAAATCATTTTAAAACTAAAGCTGTTTTGCTGGATAACCTCAGCTGTGCATGGTCTTGGGTGGCCTTTATAATCCAATAAACATTCAATGCAACTTCAGCATTAAACAGAATTAATTCATCAGCCATTAAATTATTTTTTAACCCACAAATGTTCAGGTTACTGAACCCTTAAAGAGGGGGAAATATATAATTGAAGTTATTAGCATCAAATTTAAAATGTATTTTTGCGAGTCGCCAAGCAGGAATTTATAAACTCTATTTTGTCATGATTTACTATTGCAAATAAGTATTGCAATCCTTATTTTAAATATGAGTTATTAGTAGTGAAATATAAGATTCATAATTAGATTTTCAGATTTTCAAACATCTGATTATCGTCGCAGGCCTGAGCTGCAGATAGAAATCAATGATTTGCATCCTGCACTTTAGGCCTGTCTGAAGGTGGACACACTCTGATGGTTATTATCATGTGCTTTTATTTATTCATTTTTTTATTTTAACTCTCAGGTGTATCACATGTGGTTCATCGTGAGCGGTGGACGGGTGTGTGGTACCTGATATGTCGGTGGAGTGGCTGTCCCTGCCGTTCTGGTGAAGATAACTCTGCTCCAGGGAGTAAGGCGACATGCCGGAGTGTAAACCGGAGGATGCGGGGCTGCTGGAGGCTAGAGGCTGCTGCTTGATGTATGGGGACCCGCCGGAGGACGCCCAGTGTGCGGATGTACTGGCGTACGGGGAGTGGCCGTCCAGCGCGCTGGCCATGGCTGGAGAGGACGGTACGGGGCTGCTGCTGCTGTCCGGTCCGTATTCCCCGTTAGGCGGCACGGGACAGCTCGCCATGTACGTGGAGCCGGGGCTCGGGGACATGTGGGGTACGTGGTGGCCGCCGCTGAGCCCGTCGTACCCCCCGGCCATTGAATTGCTCATCATGTCCAAGTTGTAGCTGTTGCTGTGACAGGCGAGGGTCGCGGATGGAGCCTGGAAATCAAAACTCTGCGGGAGAATGGATGTGCCGAAGCCTATCCCGTTCATCATCCGGTACATGGGCTTCAGGGCTTGACATTTTCTTCTGAAGCCTCTGGGTCTGCGACGAAATGAGCCCTCCTCGAACATGAACTCGCTGCCCGGGTCGATGGTCCAGTAGTGGCCTTTCCCCGGCCTGCCCAGCCCTTTGGGCAGCTTGATGAAGCACTCGTTGAGCGAAAGATTATGTCGCACTGAGTTCTTCCAGCCCTGATATGAGCCCCTGAAGAAAGGGAAGCGAGCCTGGAGAAACTGGTAGATCTCACTGAGTGTCAGTCGTTTGGTGGGGGAGCTCTGAATGGCCATAACGATGAGAGCAATGTAGGAGTACGGCGGCTTTTCCGGTCGCCTTAAACCGGAGCTCGTCTTTTTTCCTTTGACGGCGGTGGACGAACTTTCTGTGGCGGCTTGTGGGCTCAGCATGGCGGGGTGCAGGACGCCGGACGCCGGGCTGGATCTCAGAGGAGGCGGAGGGTCCAGCTGCTGCTGAGGGGTCTCGGTCGTCATGTCTGACGTACGACTGGCGTAGAGAGGAGAGAGGGAGGGAGAAAAGCCGAGCTGCGAGATGTCTGAGAAGAGAAATATGTCGACCCAGTGGATCAATGTCCCTGTAAGTGAGCGTTACACCGCCAGTGGTCCTCACAATCCCAGCGCAAAATGGACTGGAGACAGATTTCAATCTGTCTCCAGTTACGCACGACTCTCCCGTTACGCACGGTGCTCCCTTGACGCATGAAGAAACGCACGGCGGGTACGCACTGACAGAGAGAGGAAGAGGAAGAGAGAGTGGGGGGAGCTGGTTATTCACTGGAGACTGAGTGTCCAGGGCTTCAGCTCGTCACGGGAGCTCCACTGGGTATCAGAGCGGCGGTAAGTGGTGCTGTGTGGTGCGCCGGGTGGCCATCGATCGCCTGAACAATCTCTCAAGTGGAGGAAACGCGAAAACCCCGCGACTTATTGCGCGCAACAGTCCAGCCAAACAAAGCGCGACCACCTATCATTTCACAAATCTTTCTTCCCTCTGAGAGAGCCCCCCCCCACCACCACCACCACCGCCACCCCTTCTCCTCATCCGCACTCTGCGCCTGCAAATCTCTCTGAAATCAGTGACGAACAGAGCCCCCCCCCTCTTGCCAAATCTGGCCCGAGTCCACTTGCCGTTCTCAGCAGCGTTAAACACCCACTACGCTCCCCTCTCCTTGTCTCCTCTCTTCCCCTCCCACTCCCTCTCTCCAAGTTCGGACGACACGCAATTAAGCCATCTATCAAACCTCCCCCAGACATCCCAATCAACAGCGCCACACGCCACAAGTTAAAAACGAGCTTTTTCCCCCTCTATATGTCTGAAGCTGTGATTTCAGGCCGACGTGCCGCAGATCATACATTTTCCTGACACGAGTAAACCACCACAATATGTACAAAAGGTCCAGCTTGCAATTGAAACCATGATGCTCAAAACATTCACACAGGCCTGCATGATATCTGCTGCAGATATTACCCAAACGCATCGCGGTCAAGCAATGAAAAACGCATCATCTTGTATTATTTGTATTATTTTGCTCATAATTTCCTCCCAAACGGCTCCAGAGGATAACAAAAACAAACTGTCCGCGGTGCCGGGCTTGGCCGAGGACTGTGAGAGATGGAGAGGTGGTGGTCTTTACCGTGCGTGTGTAAGCGGGGGGTTGCGCTGAGTAAATGACTTTGACATGAGTGGAAGCAGGCTTTTTCCATCAAGCCCGGCCCTGGATACCACACACAGCGCGCCAGTGTCAGCTTACCGCCCCGGGCCAGAGCCGGTCCCATGGGCCCCACGTTCATTAGAGAGAGAAAAGCGAAATTAGGCGAGCGGGCGTCGACAGTTTCCTCCCCTATGGAGACATCACACACAGATTTGTCCAACATGATGGAGTTATATATCCCATAGAGATAATATCAACATCCGTGCTGCGATGGAGCGGAGATCATTGGGATTTGAAGAACAAAAAAAGAGCAAGGGAGCTTTTTGGTTGTGCCATCCTTGCATCTGTATTATTTTTAGTCATGCATCGTTAATATTTTACCTTTTTTTTTTTTTTGGTTGATTTCACTGTGTCCTCTGCTGAGCAAAAATATAAACAACAACACAATCAGATTTTTAAAAATCCATATTTTTACATTGTATTTCACAGTCTCAAACCTGTGTGTCCGTGCACGTGTTTGTCGTCACTGCCTCTTTTTTTTTTTTTTTTTTTTTTTTTTTTTTTTTAAAGTTTAGATATAGCCCGGAGGATTTTCCAAACAATAAGCAGCAACAATAACCTTTGCACTTTTTGCACAACAAAGGATGTGCGGATAAAATCATTTTCCACCATGACACACAAGAGCAGAGAGTTTTTGGAGGAGCTTAACGGGGCCCAGAAATTTCCTGCGACATCAAAACTCATGACCCCCGCCGAGATTCAGGATGCCCCGGCCCGCAGAGGGAATCTTTGTTCTGGGAGCTCTTTGAAGACGGCACGCCGGCCGCGGCTGCTTTTACGCACCGAGATTATACGAGCTCCTAATTTAGCCCCTTTTGGAAATATCAAGCGATCCGCGGCCGCCACGAAAAGCTATTCAGAGGGGTGTTTGATAGAGGAGCTTGTCTTTGGAATGGAGTCACGGCTGGAGGCCCATATGAGCCTATCGCCGACATAATAAGGCCTTCTGTTTGTTTTCATGTTTAGGCTGAGATTATTGTTTATCCCCATAAAATATTAGATAGATTAGATTTTGAGAAAATGTTTGTCGGCCCTGCCTGACCTCAGGTAACCTGTTTCAGGCCTTTTGAAATAAAATGGCCGTGGCCTACATTATATTATATATCAATATGGTAGATAAAATACTAGCCTAGAAAAATATTTTTTAATCCTTTATTTCTATTATTTATTCCCAAAAGTATCATCAACAAATATTGAGAAACAAGTTTTCTCCCAAATGATGTCAATAAAAAATACTTATTTTGTTCCATATTTTTTTAATCGTCATTATGTATTGAGTAGGTCTGGAATAAACAAAAAACATGAACTACAACATTAACAAACAGCGAGTTCAGGTCCTTGTAACGGTAATCTAATATTCTCCTGGCCGCTCCGCCTGTGCTTCCTGTGGCGGTGCCGGGAGCTTTGGAGCTGCCTCTCCGGGACTCTGGGGAGGTCAGGCGCGGTTCAGTCTGCCGGAGTGACAGACTGTTTGGACTTCCTAACATTGTGCCTGCCTTAGAGCTTGGTTTCATAACACTGTGGGCCTTGTTCGTATAGACAGTCAGCCTCGCAGCGGCCTGAGTTCCTCCTGCAGGCTGCTGCTGCTGCTGCTGCTGCTGCACGGTGCCCGCGGACTGTGGTGGGGGGGTGAGGGTTGGGGGGGTTAGGAAGAGACACAGGCCGGGAGGTTAATGCAAGAGAAAAGCTTGCACATACGAAGGAGGATGCTAACAGTGTAGGGATACTGGGCGGATAGGAGACACGTGACAGCCCGCCACAGACAGGTGTGCTGTTCTGGCGTTTCACCTGCAGGTCGCAGCATTGTCCCTGGAAACGGGAGCGAGTCTCACCTGTCACCTGTCAGGCTGCTCCGCGCGCCCCGGTCTGCTGCAGGTTAAATACATGCAGCTCATATACATGGTTACATACATGGGTATATGAGCTCTACTGTATAGGCCAACTCAGTGAATAAGACCAGTAAATATGAAATCAGATGTTCAAAAAGCTTGTTTATATTCTTAGGTTAGTACTTGAATCTTGAGATGGATGTAATAACTAACTAACTATTGTTAATATTACACTCAAAATAACTCTAATATCCCAGCAGGTCAAAAAGATTCTTCCTATATTCAGCATGTTGAAGTGTAAAGGGTCAAACTCTTCTTCTCTAGAAAATTTAAAGCACTCACTTTCCCTGAATTTGTAAAAATAATCTTCATTAACTAATTTTATCAGTCACTTAATCGGATCAGCTTTCTCATTTTCATCTTATTTTGATGGTGAATTAAATATTTTCTCTTCTAATTGCGTAAAAACAATGATCATACTATTTAACAGGCCTGATTTTGAGCCTAGACGGATCCAAACACTGCAGAATAAACATGAACTAACAGGAGCTGAACACATTTCAAACCCGAGTCACCGGAGATCATTAAAGAAAATAAATGAACATTTTAATTTCAGATACATTTATTGTAAATGCAGGTCGGGACCAAAACGTGTTTGCTCGTCGCGGCGCAGTTTCATTAACAGAAGCTTTTGTGTTTCACGTGAGGAACATCTTAAGTCAGATGGACGGGCGGCTGTTGAGGCTGGGGTCTGTGTTTCAGGACCGCGGAGAGCAACTGAAGCCCCCTCCTACCCCACCCCACCCACCCACCTCACACCCCCGGACAGGCTCAGTAAACAGCCTGCAGGACTGTGTGCGCACATGAAGATAATACATCATATTGTGTAAATCTGGACGGTGCCGAAGTAAATAAGCAGAAGCGATGATTGTGTTTTGTTGACGGAACAAGCGACTGTATTTACTGACGATAAAAACGCTTTTTGATAAAGATAAGACACATTCCACACCAAGTTATCACCAGGTTTTATCATTTGTCATTATGCCAAGTTTATTATTCGTTTTTGATGAACAGTCACTGATCACCACGGAGAACAAATTATTTCATGTTTATTAGTGAACATAAGCAGGAAAAGTATAAATATAAAGGAGATATTAACATCAAATAAGACCAAAAATATAATCATAATTTTGATGAAATATCCTTTGTTTCTGATGAGCTCCTCTGGATGGATAATTATAGTGGTAATGACCAGGGAGCTTTATTTGTGAGTCCGATTTTATTTGAAGAGCAGAAAACAACATTACAGCTGAAATGTAGCTAATGTTGTGAATGTATGAAATTATGTCTTTTTGGTGTCTTATAATTTCATGTGGTTTTGGCAGGTGAATGTGCAGGACACGATAAACTACAAAGCAATACAGCCTAATAATTATAACAATAACAACATGTTTGAAATCTTTATTCTTTAATGTTATTTTACTGTCAGTCAAACTGACTTTGTTTTTACCATTTTAAATAAGAAACTACAATATTCATATATTTTCATATCAAGTTCAGTAAGGTAGTTTCATCAAATTATTTTTACTCTAATTTTTATGATTTATTTTTTAAGATTATGGGTCAAACATTTCTCTTCTTTCTTCCTGTCTACAGTAAAATCTGCCTTTGTTGAGTGTCTGCTGTTGAACAGGTGTAAGGCCTATTCACCCCCACCCCACACACACACACACACACACACCCTCACCACCACCACCACCACCACCACGCATCTCTACACCTGCCTTTCATCTAACAAACACCACCTTCCCTTTATGTCTGCAATGAATTACTCATTGAACGCCGGGGTCCCACGTTTTTTTTTTTTTATTCATAAAAAATACCAGACATGCATGAAAACAGAACATTTCTCCATGCGATTCTAGTGCAGCCGCGTGATTTTTCACCGCAGCTCAGTCAATATTTTTTCATATATATATATTTACAACAATATTTTATACAGCAGGTCTTACAAAACATGAAAATATAAATAGATGACTAGTTTTATGTTTCAACATGGCGCACACAGTAGAAATGACCAATGAACCATGAATACAGAATACAAACACTCTCTAAACACCTGTAACACACACACACACACACACACACACACACACACACACACACACACACACACACACACACACACACACGCAAAGTGGAATGTCCTGCGATGACAGCAACTCAGTCACCACACAGTTAGATCAATATTAACAACCCGCCATGTTTGTTTGTTTTAATGACTTACAGTAGTCATGATGAGACAGACAGAGTCCCACAGTTAAACAGCTAAAGCACTGAAAGCTAAGAGCGCCCATAAAAGTGCACGTCATGGGTCAAAACATTACAGGTCTGACGTCAGCCCGGGAGGTTCATGACAGCAGGGAGTCTATGTGGAAACCTCGCGCCTTGCTGGGCATCTTGAAAGCGGCCTCGGGTCCGGTCATGGCCGGTGCTGTCTGCTGGAAGTATGTGAGAGCGTCCCTGCTGATGGGCTCTGTCCCGCCGCCGCCGCTGCTGCTACTGCTGCTGCTGTACGCCGCGTCTGACAGGTACATGTGTTGTGCCGGATAGTTCAGAGGGTACGGCAGCACATGGGCCCCTGGGGGCCAGTAGAGCCGGGGGGCGTGAGTGTCTGCATCAGCGTGGCTGTCCTCTCTCCGCTTGAAAGGCGTGCTGAGGATGCTGTCTATGGCGAAGGAGCTGGAGAACTTGGCCCCCACCCTCTCCTCCGGGGCGGGGAGGCGGGTGTCCTCGCTGAGGATGTCCGGGCTCTCCTGCTCCTTGGGGGACCTCTTGGCGATGCGCTTCCTCCTGCGGCGGAACACCCCGTCAGCGAAGGTGTACTCGCTGTGCGGGTTGAGCATCCAGTAGTTGTCCTTGCCCCACGGCCTGGAGGGGTCCCGCAGCACTTTGAGGAAGCAGTCGTTGAGTGACAGGTTGTGGCGCACCGAGTTCCTCCAGCCGGTGTAGCTGCCGCGGAAAAACGGGAACTTCTTCATCAGGTAGTCGTTGATCTCTGCCAGAGTGAGGCGGCCGCTGCTGGACTCCCGGATGGCCATGGCGATGAGGGCGATGTAGGAGTAAGGAGGCTTGGGTCTGCGGGTGTACGGCTTCCCCTTGCTGCCGTCGCCGCCCTGGGTGACAGGTGCCGGGCTGTTGGCCACGCAGTCCCCGTCCGACCCCAGCTCGTCTCCGGACAGGGGAGACGGGACTCCCCCCTCTGCGTCCATACACAACTCCAGCGGCTTCTGCACGAAGTGGTGCGCAGAGAAAACTTCAAGTTTCATGTTTCTCAGTTAAGAAGGATGATCTTCTCCCTTAGGTGTCTCCTCAGTTGGAGTCTTGTCTCAGCTGAGCAGCAGAGCAGGTGTAGCAGTCCTGACAGCAGAGAAGTCTGAGTGTTTGTGTTGTAAAGGCTCGTGTGGAGCGCTGGAGGCACCCTGAGCCTCAGTCTGAGTAGCTGAATACAGATCTGTCTCCGGAGACAGGCTTGTCTTGCTATAATATAATGCCTCGGCAAGGGACGGCCCACAGGCGGAGTTTCAGCACAGATCTATTGAAGCGAATGAGTGATTTATATGTTTACAATTGGACGCTGAAAAAACAGTAAGGCGAGAGGGGACAGCTATAAAAAAATAATAACTCTAAACTATCTATCTATCTATCTATCTATCTATCTATCTATCTATCTATCTATCTATCTATCTATCTATCTATCTATCTATCTACATTAAAAAAAAAATCTCTAAGATTTATCAACAAAAACTTTGATATTAGTTTCCATTTTCTGGATTCCAGGTTTATTGAACGGGATAAAAACAATTCAAAAACAATGTGATCGGTATTCCTACTTCTGTTTTAAAGTCTGCGGTCCTCTAAAGGTGATAGAGCCAATTAGATTTTAGGTTTTTCCGTTGGGGGAAATGGCACATTTTTACGCACAACAAATGGTGTAAAAATGCGCTTCCTCAACGCGTTCCGGTGTAAATTAGACGTAAACAGAGAGAAAGGGTGACATCAGAACAGACAGACAAACGGACGAGGGTGTTACTGCTTTTCACTTCAACCTGTCTCTCCCTCCACCGGCGCTCCGGTGGAACGGGGAAGTAAGGCGGGCGCACAAAGCTGTAATAAAAGAGATGGGCTTGGAAGAGTTCCACGCACAATGAATGATATGCAAGCTCTCAGGTTAGGCAAGACGGCTGACGGAATAAAAAAAGAAGAAAAGAAATAACAAGACAAAGATTGCCCGAGAGGTCATGTGAAGTTCAGAGGAGAGGACCATTGCACCTGCAGTGACAGAAGCCTGGGTAGAAAACAGGAATTTCACTCAGCAGTGATGCAAATGAGTGGAGATGGAGGCTGTTTCTCTGTCTCTCAAAACATTTGCAAATTTCACTTTTGAATGTAGAAGGAGAATCCCCAATAACAAAAGCTATTATTTGGGTTTAAAATGAGTCAGTTGGATTCAGTTTCACAGATTTTTTATTTTGCCTGGTCGAGTTCTCACAGTCTGAATCTTTCATATGAGGAAACTGTGGCATATATTTTTGTACACCAGGGTCACAGTAAACTCAGGTCAGTCCAAATGTCAAACTGAGGCAGGCCCGGATCAAGACATTTTGTGGTCCTGAGGTGGATTCTTGGTGGTGATCCTCCTTTTCACTGCATTATTATTATTTTTTTATTATTTGAAACAAAAGTTAATGCTATAGAGTAGAGTAGAAAAACTCATTTGACCACATATGAATTCTACACATTGTGACTTTAAAGTGTTAAATATTCTGACTGAATGAGGCTTGTAGGACGTAGCATGCGCGACCTCTACTGATATAACACTGTGCGTGGGTGGCATTAGGAATGTTACATTATACAACAAGTTAGCTGAAGCTATGAGTTGCCACTTAATCATCTCACAAAAGTTCATTTGAAACAATTGGAAGAAATGAAATAAAATATTTTAGAAGTTTCCTTCTTATGGACAAATTTAAAAACAATAAAACCAATAAATCCACTAAAATGAAGATAAGACTTCACCCTGCTGGCAGCTTTGTTTAATTACTCATCGCCTGCTCAATGAAAAGTATCTATCAAGCCAGAAACATTGTAGCTACACTCACAGGTTCTAAGTAAACTGATGCCCCTGACACCTGTAAACCAAATATCTGTTTGTCCCGCTGACTCTCCTCCTGTCAACACCTTTCAGCATGAAGAAGATGCAGAGAGACACTGGAGAGTTAACATGAGTTATGAGCTTGGCCCCGAGCCAGTAATAATCATTAAACTGTCTTCTCTGGCACTCCCCCTCCTCCTCCTCCTCCTCCTCCTCCTCCTCCTCCCTCCTCCTCTCGGCTGCTCGGACTTCTGCGTTCTGAGTGTTCCTCTCTCACCCTCATACATGTAAACCTCAGTGCTTATGAGAAGATTTATAGTGATCCTGTAATACATTTTGGGAATGATGCTGAACTAAAAACCACATGAAAGGCCCCTGTAGGAATAAAGGCATTTCATAATGATACCATGGGATATAAGATAAGGTCACTACTGCCTGCCAGTCTGTTCCTGATAGCACTGAGATATAAGTCTGTGTTTGGCATCCTGAGCGGTTTGTCTACCTACTGTAGGCTACATGTTTAAATTTTATCACCTAATTACCACCTTGCACATACATGACAGGTGTGATTGAAGATCTGGTTGTACCCTGAGCTTTGTGTGTGTGTGTGTGTGTGTGTGTGTGTGTGTGTGTGTGTGTGTGTGTGTGTGTGTGTGCACGTGAGGGTGTGTGTGGATGTGTGAAGGCGACAGAATTAGGAGGGTAAGTAGGTTAATCACGAGCACATGGACTCGAAGCGTGTGTCTGTTTTTCCAGTCATGTTAATGGAAGGCCTGATGACGGCTCCTTTTTTAAAACGGCGTCATCTGTCAGATTTGTCGGTGAAAATAATGCAGTAGAAATGGAACGAGACTGTGTGTGTGATTGTCGTGAGTGATGTTGTTTCAGTCAGTCAGTTTATGTTCATTCTGTCCAGTGACTGGGCTCAATTAGTGCCGTGCCCCTCTGTTAGCATGTTCGTCTGAGGATGCATATGTGAAGCATTCAATCTGAGTGGGAAACCATGAACTCAGATGTAGTGGTTTGACAAAACTCAAGGTCCACTTACCAGTTTTTTGTCAGGCTTTCAACTATATCACACAGTTCAGAGTTCGCTCAGCTGTCGTGGAGATGGATCTGCTGACATCAGCTATTTAAAGGGGTTGTTGTGAGGAAAGCAAACAACCTCCAATCAACACACTCCATCCGCTGAGAGCCACCGGATATGGCTGAAAACTCTGCAAATAGTTGGACCTTGAGTTAGTTTTTGTCAAAAATGCTAAATTTCATGCGGCAACATTAAAACAGTTTATGTGTATCTGTTAAGTACAGAGGTGTCATCATGTGGCCACATCTGGATAAAGGCCCTGGTTTTAATGTGTGTAAAAATGTGTCCACAAAAATCCACAACCAGAATGTGGCTATAGGGAAAGACAGAGGAGAGAGAACATGAACCCCAGTCTTGTGTATCAATCGTCCGCCACCTCAGCTCCTACATCTCCGAGTCCGGGGTCAGTGTTGACATCAGAAACTCTGTAGTGTCTGCTGTGATGGGAGAAAGGATGTCAGGGAAACCAAAGGTCGTCAGGCGTCCTCTAATCGAATTTAGATCCTGGAAACTGCCTCCCTCTCTCACCGGGATGTTGCTGCAGCAGCTGGAGAGTCGAAACCAAAATGTTTTTGTTGAAACTCAGGAGGCCGACTGCTGGGAGCCTAAAACCAGAGCTGAGAGGGAAGCGGCGGCATGTGTGCTATCATTATCGCCGCTGCTGTACAGCACCCTGACAAGACACAAAGAGAGCCCTGCACCGCTTGGCTGGTGGTAGGTGTGCCTGTGTGTGTGTTTTTCTTTGCAGAAGTGTGATGAGGTTGCATTTGATTTCAGGTACTCTGCCAAGATGGCTACACACACACACACACACACACACCTGTGCTGAAGTGATTTGGTGTGAAAGGCAAGCACACCTGTTTTCCCTTTTTTTTTAATCTTCCACATGGCAATTTGAAATCAGAAGTGGAAAGACAGTTTCCCCACAGGTGTCAGTGAAGGGCTGCATTATCATCACTCTCCGGATCTCTGGATTAAGACTGATTTCTGAACATCACATCATCTGAGAAGGTCGGGATCGTCTTTTACCTTCCGGTTCACATGGGAAGATAATATATGTGACGTGATGAAATCGCCTTAATTGCAAGGTCATCGAGGGCAGAGGAGTCGGCCCGGCACCACACTGAGACTTGAGAAGCGCATTGCTCTTATATAACCTGTTAACGTGTCTAAAAGTGGCACTTTGTTGTTTTAGCTCACCTGCTGAGATTTCAAGTGTCTCCTTTGAGCAGCAGGAGAAATCTCTTTTAAGTGCTGACATGAATGGAATCCCAGTAATGTAAATTCAGTGGGTGAATCCTTCGCAGCTCCAAAAATAGCCCCACCTCAGTGGCGGTCTGCGCTCACACGCTAACCCTTGTCTGCATGTCTCTGGATGACTTCTTACCTGTATCTCATCTTTGTTTTCTTTCTTCTCTGTGAGTGAAGGGTGTCCAGCCCCTATGTCTTTTTGTATAAACAAAGTACAGGCTGTGTGTGACAGGGAGGAACAGCAACAAGAGGCGCTGCGTAGCTGAGATTCCCAAGATTCCCTGCAGCAGATTTAGTCTCTGACAGAGGCCGCTGATAGTAGACATGCTTCACTGGGGCACACAAGTAGGTACTGCGGTGTGTCTCACCTCAAAAAGTCAGACATTCCACATCAATTCCTCTCATTCCTGCACTCGGCACAGTAGGCACCAGTATTGGGGTTTGTGTATGGGAGTGTATGTTTGTCTGCAGCTGTGCGTCTGCTCAGGTGTGGGTGTGAAAGTGTGTGAGATTGCACATGTGCTCCAGCGAAATGGAAGAGTAAGACGCGTACATTCCATCTAGTTTATTCTTCAAACTGTGATTACTGTAATTACCCAACAATGCGGCCCTCTAAACGTTTGCTGCCTGCTTTGTTACGCTGCTGCAGAATCATACCTTTGTGTTTTGGAAGATAAATGGCGGGGGGTCATCCAGTCCATATAATCAGAGGCACACCTGAACACTTACCGGCGACAAACAGAAAGTTCCCACGAAGCTGCTCTGATACATAAAAGCAAGAACTTTACGTATCGAATGCACTCCTAGGCAACCGCTGCATCAAAAAATGTATGGCGAGATACCTGATACACACACACAGACGCAAATACAGCACATGCAGTGACTCACGGAGGGTTTCATACTCGTGGTTTGAAGAACGTAAATCTCTGCTGCTTCTTTGTCAGCGATTAATAAATGAAATCTGATAAAAATGAAGCAGTATATCCCGCAGTCAGTTGGCAGCCGCTCATTGCTATTTTGGGTTCTCCTGCATTCTTACCTGAGGTGCTCACACCCTGCCAGACCAACGGGAAAAAAATAGATACATATAAATAAACGGAGCCAACAAGAGTGTAATTAAAGTAATTAAGGAAAGAGGTGAAGTACAGGTGAAGCACAGGTGAAAGGCAGCCTGGCACTGCCAGTACCATGTGACTATGTGCAAAAGCAGTGATGTAATTCTGGGTCCCCCTGTATCTTTTGTATCTATTGCCTTTATACATGCAATGTTATTTCTACACTTCGAACTAGTGGCGTGGCGTGCAAAGAAGAGAGGTGGCTGCTTCAGCCCCATCTGCTCTGCTCTCTTATAAAATCTTACGCCACAGTTTCCCTGTGCACTAATTGGAAACTTCCATGTAATTTCTGCCTCACGCCAGAGGAGTCGTTAAAGTGTGGTCTTGTAACAAGTGCAAATTTTTCCTATAAGTCCAGATCTGGTCAGTCCAAAGTGCCCGTCTCTTCCTCTTGTCTGCAAATGAGCTCCTCTGATTGATCCAAATGACCCTGTGATCAGACCAAGGGTACCTCTGGTCGGCAAATCAGTGCCCCTCCAATCAGACCAAATGCCCCTTTGATTGGCAAAAGAGTTCCTTTAGTCGCCAGGTTTTCCCTCTGATATACCCTCCTCTCAGCAGAGCGTTTGTTGATCCAATACTGTCAGCCCACAGGTCCCTGTGATCAACCCTATAGGCTGTACACAGGCCCTCTACTTATCTTAAGTGTAGCTCTGATAAACCCAAGTGCCCCTCTGGTTGGCAAAAGCACCACTGGCCCCAAGTGACCCTCATGACCCCAAGATTCCTTTGGCTGATACAAGTGACCTTCTGGTTAGTCCAGGTTCTTCGCTCGTTCCCCATTGGCCCTCACCAAGAGGGCCATCTAGTTGGGCCCCCAGGTGCCCTTCTAAGTATTCCAGATGCCCCTCTGGTTAATATGCACCTTTGCTCCTTTGGCCCAAATGCCACTCTTTTCAACCAAGTAGCTCTGTGACCCCGCAGTGTGCATTAAGTTTATCCATGTGTCCCTCTGGTCCTCCCAGACCAAAAGTGCCCTCTGGTCAGACAAAGTTCTGGGGGGCAAAAAAATGAATCCAAACCCTAAAAGAAGAGGTGCCCCATTGAAACTCACATCTCTTCTTCAAAGCAGGTTTCTAACTCTGCATCAGTTTATGTGACTGTGCGTGATGTGCTTATATGAGTGCCTTCTTTTATTGCCCCATCTGAACCCCTCTAGTGCCTTTGAACAGATTTTGCAGACCTTAAGATCAGATGGTAGTCTACAGTCTACAGGAACTTAAACACGACCCCAACAAGGGTAGACGCACCCGGCCTTAGTGCACCCCGTAATCCTGTCTGTAAGATGTTACTGTTGGTGCATGTCTGTCGGTGAAGCTCCGTCATGCAGGCAGCACGGCCCTGATTCCTGCCCTATCTTCCGCTATCGTCCATTTCAACTCTTCACACGCTAGAGTCCCCTCGCACGCCGAGCTGGGAGGCGTTGAGGGAGCTTGGGGGTGGGGGGTGGGGTGGGGGGTGGGGGGGTAAAGAAGAAAAAGGAGCAATGATTGATCTCAGCCATAGACACCTCGCTTTATCGCTGCAGCTGATAGGACCTACCTCCATTCAGCAGCGCTGTAGGCTGTTTTTGTGTAAGCATAAACACAGAGCCAAATCAGTACCTGCGCTGCACTGTTTACCTGGCAGCCGTTCAGCCCTTTTCTGTCTAAACTTGAAATAGGATCCAAACACTCTACTCACGCATAGTGGTTTGCACGAGATGCTTCGCCTGCCTCTCAACCTACCGCGGGGCTCCGTAGCGCTATTTTTGCACCGTCTGAACCTTAAACGCCCCTCTTATTTTTTTGATTGAGAGGTGGAACATCTAGCTCGGGGGCTCGAACTGCAAACATAGCACCGAATTTGAGCTGTTACCAAGGAATTGTCCCACAAACAACCCCAACAAACACCTCACTGATTGACAGCATTACAGTAGTCTGTGGGTTATATTTAGATCCCCCTTTTTTCACCAGTACCACAATTAACAGTTTTAAAAGAACTATCCCCGCTCTATACTTAAACTCATTTTTCATTTTCCTGCCTTAGGGCCAAAAACCTCATTTTAATAGAAGTTTAGAGTTGATAACAAAAGTTTATAAAAAAAAAGACACCATTGCATTGCATTATGGTAAATGTAGGATTCAGTGCTATATTTGTGGTTTTAAGAACCAAAAACCATCTCAATGTAGTTTTACATCTCCTCTCTCAGGCTTCTCTCTGGAGCTCTAGTAACAACAGGTCAGTGAGCCAATCAGAAGAGAGGAGGCTCTGAGCCTCTCTTCTGATTGGCTGACTGGTTTCTGAGTGATCCAATAAAAATATAGCAGCTTTCAGGTAAACACTCAGAGAAACCAAATCCTGTAAGGTTGGATGGTGGGTCCAGGTGGGCGTGGCTAAGAGTGGTAACTGCTATGTTATAACATCACAAAATTCAGGAAGTGAGACTTAAATTCTGTACAGTTCGGCCTCCACTATCTGTCGTATGTCTGCCATCTCAATGGGAGTGCAATGCTTAATTGCTGGAGTGATCCTTTAATTCTTCTGAGACCCAGATTTGAATCCCTATCAGAACCAGGTCGCTATTTAGCAGTTCTCCAGCTGCAAGCTGCAGATCAGGGGCTTTCTTAGCTTGTAGGAAACACCTTGAGTCAGATCGAGCCAGAGAAAGACATGGAGATAGGTTCAAAGCCAGTAATTTATAAAGCAGGCACATCAGTAATTTCAACACCTCAGTATGTGGATCACTGCTGCTCTCCCTTAGTGTTAACTTAGACTGCAGATATACTGCATTTGTGAGTGCGCATGTCCAGGTTTCTCAAACGTTTCTGGGCTACAACCCCATGTTGGAGGTCAATAGTGTCATACCGTCAGCCCGTTAGACAGTCACGTGAATCCGATGAAAGTGTAGTGCAGAGACGAAGCTCCAAATGGACCATAAAGAAATGATAGATTATAAACTAATCATAATTACAGACATATTAACCTCATCTCTGTTTGCATATCAAGCGACCTGTGATGCTCCTGACGCCAGAGTGGAGAAACTCTTTTATCCCCCCTCAAATATCAAATGTAGAATCTCTGTAGACTTTACATGACTCACTGCAAGGACAATTAGAAACACGGCCTCCTGGGCAGATGTTACTGTTTGTAGTGAGTGCTATTAGATATTGATTTGGTGATAATTCGTAAATGAATATCATTAAGGATCGGAAGTTTGATTGGGGGGGCGGGGGTATCCTAATCTCCTCCAGCTGGCGGCGGGGTTGTAATGTGTCCTGCCTCCGCTCCGGCATTGATCCGCTGGAGCAAACAGCAGCTGCCTGGCTGCACGACACAGCACAGCACCCATCTGGTACAAAACATATGAGATAGTGTAAAATCTTAGACAGTAGAATATGTCTGACTGTGTTACATAATGGGCAGAGTTTAATGTACCTGAAACGAATCAAAGCAAACTGCACAGACAATATTGATGATCTGTAAAAGTTTAAATTTACAATATTAACATTTTATTACATATTAAAGGGTCAGGTCTGTGTTATTATATATTTTTATTATTATAACAAAACTAACAATGACTTTTACTGTGGTAATAAGTATTGTGTATATAATCATATATAGCCTCTGTCATACAGGAACAATTAAAGCCCATTGTGTTGCAGTTGGGCGACAAATTTCTATATTACAATGAAGATGACCCATTGTAGCTAACTCCTCTGATCTCGTCAACACCAAGCAAAGCTGTGTCAATATTGAAACACAATGTCGAGCGTGTAGCAGTAGCTAGGTGAAGAGTGTCATACACGTCATACAACTGCTCTTTACAGAAATCAAAAATGGAGTCACACACAAAAGTCCACAGGCCATGTTTATAATTTTACTCTCTCCGATGGATTTGTTGATACAATAAATAAAAGATGAAATGACTCCAGCCACATCAGCACTTGGTTCGAATGCCACCCATGTGCCAGGAGCTAAGTGTTCGGTGTGATTTTTGGCACCATCCCCAAACTCTCCTGTTGAATTTGGAAATGGATCCGGCCATTGATTGTACGCAGTCTAAGATATGTTAACTCCCCCTGCATGCCAGAGGAACAGGTTTGGCCATCGGGGCAGCCAGGTGGATGGAGGGGAGCTACAAAAAGTTTACAGGAAGAAACTGCAGCACCTGCTCGTTGACTGGGATGGGCGCCGGTCACTGGGGAGGGGGAGGGGGGGGTAAGCCCCTCGGTAATGATGGGAAATGCAGGATTAGCTGACGCAGCAGCAGTGATCGTATCCCAAAAGCTTTTCTCCGTCAAATGACCTTTCACAGTGGGAGAAAGTGTCGGTTACAGTTATAGTGCTGAGGTGAGAGCGTTAAGTTCACTGAGGGGTTAGAAGAAGTATAAATAGAATAATGTGTCATTGGATTGTGTGGGCCAAGAATCCAGTGATCTCCAATTATGCTAAAAAAGATAAAAAACCATAATTGCCTCACAGTGAAGCTCGTTCATGTCGGGAGATGTGTTGCTGCCACACCACTCTAATTGAACTTTCTCTCTAAGGCGTTGTGAGAAAAACAGGCGGTAACTATTTATACAGCTACACACCTGACCAGGCATCTATCCAAACAAAAGGTCTTGAACCCAGCCCTTGCGTGCCTATCCAACCCAGACATCTGATTAATTATAGTGTGGCCGTTAAGGCAAAGAAAAACTAGCTGATGAAAAGTCAGTGAGTCTGCAGGCTCAACCTGCCCAAACAGCATCATGCGTGTTAGCTTGTAAAAATCCACCCCTGCCCCCTCTCTGTGTCTTTTCCTCCCACACCCCCCCCGTAACCCCCCCCCCCTCCCGCCACCCCGCCTCCCTCCTCTGCTCCGGGCCCATTCGTGCAGACAAGGTAAAACATCTCCCTCGCTGTGTCAGAGCCCCGCAGGTGGGCCCCGCGTGCTCAGGTAGATAATATCACTGTTACTATAGACTGTGTTTGGGTTAGCTTGAAAACACTTTTCACGGTAGGAGCAAAACAAAGTGCTTTGCAGTGCGTGATAACAGCGGGAGCTGCTCCCTACAAATTAACCTGTGGAAACACTTTGGCCTCGCACGACACTCACACGTAATACCTGCTCCTCCTTTTTTTTCTTGTAAATCAAAGTTAACATCATGTTGCTCTGGGAGCAGGGGATCATTTGATGAGACTTCTTTAGATTTAGGACATTTCTCTTATATGTAATCCACCAAAGGGATTCATGTTAATCCAAAACAGTGTAATAAGCCTTTAATGTCCCGGTGGTTATGTTATAGAAGCGAGCTGCCTTATGTCCAGATTGAAAGCATTGGCCTGATTGGACAAGTCACTCTGTTTCTAATCTGCATACTGCTTGTGCAGTAGACTTTATAAATGGACTTTCTTTAAACAAAAAGAGGCATGAATAGCTCGAATGTGCTCAGGGCCAGAAGCTGGGATGGCTTCCATAAACAGATCACCCAGGTGGTCCATGTGTGAGAGAGGGAATGGAGCACTGGTGGAGAGGCCTGCTGCTGCTGCTGCTGCTGCTGCTGCAATCACAACCCTGGATCTCTTTATTTCAGGAGCTCCCTTTGTGTGGAAGCAAAAGTCTGAAGCCACGAGGATCAGACTGTTATTTAGAGCCGTTTGACACCAGGGGACTCAGCACATGACACAAAATGTTGCTCAGAGACGCTTAATGTGCAGCGCGGATGTTTTAAAAAGGAGCATATGATTTTTTTGAAGTAAAATTGTTGTTATTATAGGTGATTGTAGAGCAATGACTTTATTGCCTCAGTATCTCAAGATAGAGAACCTGCTCTGGATTAAAACCACTTCCAAGACCAGAGATTTGTATGTGTTTATGTGTTCAGTCCATTGGTGTCTTTACATGTCCAGTTACACATAAACAGTGTCGTCTTAGTGTCCAGCCACCAGACCTTTTTATTCTCACTTTCTCCTCTGAGGCCAGATCCAGGCTGCCCCACCCTCTGAGGTTATTCAGAGACTGTCTCCACCTCTGCATGTTTATTTTAAAAGCTTATAAAGCTTCATAATAATAATAATAATAATAATAATAATAAGTCCAAGTCCAAGTCACCAAAGAAAAGTCAGAGTCGAGTCCGAGTTCGAGTCCCCATTACTGGAGTCCCAGTCCGAGTCATCAAGGTTGAGTCTGAGTCCAGTTCCAAGATGGACTCCAGACACACAGATAAAAAGGGGTCTATATTAAACACAAATGACACAGCTGTCAACCTTTTAAAGGGAGTTTATTTACCATGTGACACAGTGGACAAACAAATGCGCTCGCAGGCACTAAAAGAAACAAATAAAAGTCTCTCCAACTCCCAAGTGTGAATGCAATCAACGCTCGAGTCTGAGTCCAGTCACAAATCCTGAAAACAGGGACTCGGGTCCGAGTCCTGGACTTGAGTATTAGAACACTGTCATTGAGTAATTAAGTGATTAAGTAATTAAGTAATTAAGTGTACCGCTAAAGTAACAGCTGTAGAGTTTACTTAGAAGTTGACTGTTCTCTGACTGACTGGTCTGATCCCTGCAGGACCTCAACAACAAGCTACTGCATCAAGTTATATGATTCACTTTACATAGACACGAGGTATAATCGTGCGTTCAAGCCATATTGACCCTAAATACAGGCCTGGAGTTCAATTAATAGAAAATAATCACAATTTGAAATATTATTCTGAGAGGAAAATATTGTAATGTTTATTCCACAACATTTATTTGACAGCTAAAGTAACTCATTACTTTAAAAATTAAGATTTTACATACAAAACATTTAATTAAACTGCACAACACCATGTAAATAGTTCAAACTGGCTCCATCTTGACCAATTAAAACAGTAAAATGCTGCTCACATAATCTAATGATATTAATGACTCACTCAAAGGAGCCAAATTTCAGCATTTAATACTTGTATTTTTAATACTTTTTCACTTAAGAACCATTTTTAATGCAGGACTTGTATTGGACTTGTAATGTATTACTTACCTGAATTATTTAAATATTTCCTGTGTCACTGATTTTAATGATCTACCACAGTTCTTTCTAAACAAGCCCTATGAATAAACTGTAAATGAACTTGACCTGGTTTGGAAAAGAGTGTTGGTGCCAAAAAACACCCACAACACAGTACCTCTTGTTTTAATGCACACCTGTGTTTGTCACTGCACGCGGAAAAGGAAAAAAGGAAAGATCGTAGGTCTAAAATTTTCGGTCTCAAGTGGCAGGTTTGTCAAACGTAAGATAATCTAGTACCTCTCAAAGCTCAGTCCCTGGAGCTTGTTTATACTCTGTAGTTTATATTGTGAGCTGCTTCAGAGCGACACGCACGGTCAAGCCACTGCGGCTCAAGATTTACTACATGGAAAAATGAATTCCTCACACCTACACATGCACGTCATGTGACGAGCACATCCCTCATCTTTAAGACAGGTGAGGGATCACGCTAACAATACCAGACGCCTCTGTGTTTTATGCAATGTTTAGATAGCATTTTGCATAACAAGCCTGTTTTCATGACCTTTCTTATCGTGGGTTGAGCGTGTTTCGTGAATGGCATTGACCCGTGCTCTGCTGTCCCGTCACCTGCTGCAATGTAGCCCCCTATCTAGCACCTTATCATATTGACCCGAGTTCTTATGAGGGGAGGGCAGTTTGTGTGCTCACTGATGGTTTATGTACAGTGAGCGTGACAGATCTCCTGTCACATGCAGCCTGGTCATCCGCTCAGCATGTCCAAACACACTCGTGCCATTAGCTCCTTGCCCGTGTTTGTCTGAGAAAAGGATTAGCATGAAATATGAGGAAACAGTGACTGACAGTATGTGACTCGGAGGGTAACCCGGCTATTGTTTCGCAATGTTTGATAGTGTCAGGTAACAGCTGTGAGTCATTGTTGGTTGTATGCCATCGCGTGTGTGCTGAGCAGTTTAGGCCGGTGAGTGTGAATGTGTGTAGGCACAATTAAAAAACTGGTTCTTCTGAAATGTTGTTTTGACAGATATCAATAGCGCAGGGATCACGAGATAGTGGGGGTTCCCTCCACGGTCACAAACAAAGGTAATTTTGATTTCCAGGCTTTTATTTAGTCTCAGCTTTGGTATGTGGGCTTAGGCTGTGATGCCAGGCTGATGAATCAGGTCTGACATTACTCATATGGGTTTGGATAGAAGGTAAGGAGTACATGTTTGTCTGTGGCTTAAGTGCTGTAGAAGTTTCTGTTATTGTTTTTGTTCAACATGTTAGCTCTCTGACTGCAGGTCTAAAAATAACACGAAGCCCATAATTATGGTTTTAACCTAAAGCCCCCCTCCTCCTCCTCCTCCTCCACTCACTCCCATTCTCCTGCTTTAACACCTGTGCTGATTTATGTGTGTGTGTGTATGTGTGTGTGTGTACATGTGTGCGTGCGTGTATGTATTTTTGTGTGTGTGCACGCGCGTGTGTGTGTGTGTGTGTGTGTACATGTGTGCGTGCGTGTATGTATTTTTGTGTGTGTGCACGCGCGTGTGTGTGTGTGTGTGTGTGCCAGGGGATTTACAGCACGGCTGCTGTCAGTCTGTCAGATTTTGTGTACATAATGCAGCCTGTAATGTCAGAAACAATCAGTTTGACATCATTACATGTCCATGGAAACTCTGGCTGATGGCATAAAGCTCTGGCCCTCAACAACAACAACAACAACAACAACAACAACGAGGAGTTTATTTATAGTGCCACTGTTGTGCTGGCATGCAAGGTGTGGCACTGAGGGTGAATTGTCACCTCTCAAAATTTCTCTCCCGGGCGCCTCAGGCTGTGTTGACAGTAAATTAGACGACAAAACTGAGCTTCAGAGTGTACACACGTGTAGGTTACACAAGATGAAGGGGCTACAGTCATGCTAGCAGCAGCTGTGCTTAGCCGCAGTGGTGCTTTGAGCTACATGCAACTGTCAGCTTGCTAACATGCTCATACACTGCCAATGCTAACATGCAGATGTTGAGCAGCTAATATTTACCAGGTTTACCAAACACAAAGACAAAGACTGAGCTGTGATTTTAGTTGTATTTACCTGCCACTCTCCTGCTCTCTGCTCTGTCTGTCTTATGTTTAGTTATTCCTCTGTCTGCTTTAGCTTAATTTTGTGCCACTACAAGTGTATCCGTGGGAAGGGAAAACTCTGACCTGCTGGTAGTGCTGGATGAAAAGTCAGGCGATTAAAATTTATCCTCTTGGAATCTTGAATATCTGTATAAAATGACCTTGTTGTTTGGGGAACAGGAACAATGACGGACCATTTGAAGCTGGAGGGGACAACACAAGTAGAGAGGGACTGATGTTATATGACGTTATAGTATGTGGTTGTATCTTTAGTAGAACAACATTGTCTTTGAGGTTGAAAAAAAGACAATACCAACTATTCACACACATCACATGCAGCCATTTTGGTGAGTTGTTCCAGTGGCTTGAGGTGAGGTAACGTTAAGTAGAGTAACATTAGGACAGTCTCCCGCTCTCAAAGCTCCACCTGTGAAATGCCACTATCTACATCAGCTGTGTGGTAGCTGTAATGAGGTTTATATGCAAATGCAAAAATACACAAGGACACGCATGATAAAAATCCTGGGTTCCTGCACTGATTTCCCTGGAGAAGGGAGTGGTGTCAGTGTTCAGCCCTAGTGTGGATGGAAGCCTAAGAAGTACAAAAAACAACGTGTTTTCAAATTTATCACTGGTGACATGCTTCTGTTATCCCAGACTCCCCTGTGATTTACTGTAAGTCTCCCTTTGATCACAGATTGTTGAATGTGATATGAAGTTGTATTTGAGTTGAAAAGAAAAAAAGCACAGTTTGTAAAAAGTACGGTGGCTCAGATGTGTTCCTCAGAACCATGTGCTTTACCAGCAGTCAGCACTAGAGATGTATCAACAATCTTATCACACTTCTCCTCCTTTCCTCCCCTGCACACTCAGTAGAGCAGCTCCACTGGCGGCTGGCTGCAGCATTATCAGTCCCCTCATCGCCGCTCTGTTTCTGCTGTAGCCAGATTATCACGCATGCGACAATAACGTGCCAGCGTATGCGGGCATTTTCTGTCAGTTCAGAGCACTGGCACGCTCAGTGCGGTGTGTGACGTCACGGGGGGGGGGCGGGGCTGCAGATCTGATCTGACTGCATGGAGCAGCCACAGCACACTGCACAGCATAGCATGACAACACAGTCCACTAACCAATCAATCAGATACTGTCACTAAGCTTTAAAGAGGCTGCTTTTTTGGGGGGTTTTTTGGTGTTTTTTCACCTCGTTGAAAAATGTGTTTGTGTTTTTAAGAGCACATCAGACTCCCTGAGATGTCTTAACACTTCAAAGCAAACACAAAACTAGATTCTTGTTCTTTTGATCTTCAAATGAAGTTTTGCATGGGGAAAACATCAAGTGAAGATTCTGCTCTTTGTTCGCCTTTTCATGTTTTTACCTTTTGAACTGAGGATAACAACTGAAACGGCACAGCTACTACTTTTTAGCTGCTCGTGTTGTGTGCATTTCTAGAATGAACAAATACTATACACATGCTCACACATCTAATCTGAACATCTCATTTCCAGTCCTGTCTGTATCCTTTTGAACATGAAGAAGTACCCACAGACCCCAGCAATGGGTGTGGGCTTCAAACTGCTAATATATGAATGATTGTTCTAAGAAATCCACATTATATAGTGGTGGACAGTAACTAAGTACATTTACTTGAGTACTTATATTTTTGGAGTATCTGTACTTCACTTGAGTATCTTTTCTTTTGGAAACTTCTGACTTTTACTCCACTACACTTAAAGACAAATATTGTACTTTTGGTAACAGCTACATTTCTATGAAGGACTCTTACTTTGAAGCAGCTTTTAGTCAGTGGAATGAGTTTTATTTTATTTTGAAAATGCGATAGACCATACACTGTATTCCTCACAGGAGAAAAACTAATCACAGCCAACTCTTAAACTGTCAGTCATGTTGTGCTGCTGCATTTTTGAACCGGTCAATTTGAACTTGGGAGTGTCCTAACGAAGGCTACGATAGATAGAGAGGAGGCAGCAGACGATGGTCTGATCTTAATTCAATGTTTAAAATTTTAGAAATAAAGAGAGATTCTTCTTGTCTTTAATGTTTGCTGTGTTTACCACGACCAAACTTCATCACTGTCTAAAAAAATTTGCCGTCTGACTTGAGAAAGCATGTCGAAGCATGTAACATTTATTTAATTCCAGATAAACATTTAAACAGACAGCTTGTATCATAGTCTACTGTCTTTTTACTCTACAGGTTCTACAGTCAGTCAGTCAGTCAGTCAGTGTATTCAGTAGGTTGTTTCCTGAGTCATAAGGTTCTGTAAATGTGGAACAATACAACTATGTTCACATAAAAATGTACTTTGGAATACAAGGCAAGCACTCCAGTACTTTAACTGAAGTAAAAATTTGTAATTTGTATTGGATACTTAATATTTGACCAGGGGGATCTATACATCCACCTCTGTATGTATCAATCTTCACTGAACACTTCATTTATATGTTAAACTGGTCTAAGCTACTTTTAGTTCTACTCATTTCAAGTCCAATGTACGATGGCCACTAAGTGTCAAGGGGAAAACAAAAAGTAGCTTGTACTTTGCAGAACATCAAAGATATCACAAATTGTTTACCGTACAAAATCCATATATTACTAATTTGTGCACACAAGTTATTTAATCCAGAACACAGATTCCCAATTAGTGAGCACAAACTAAAGGCAACTTTCCAAAAAGGACAGTGTTACTTCTAAAACTGTTCAAATCTGTGGTCTGATCCAGGAAATCAAGATGAGCTAACTGGTGCTACAGGATGGGCTGGGACCTGAAACCTTGCCCATGTTCTTATCACTGTTTGTCACTATAAACCAGCTTAGCTATGTTTTTGTGATTCCCTTGTATTTCCTCATAATCTGTTACTGTTTGTATTAGTTTACTTGGCACAGACAAACATGTCAGAGCTAATGGAATCCTGTGAGGGACAAAAGAACTCGGGCGAAGGAATGTGGTGTAGAAAGTGCACCAAAAAAATAGACTTGCGACGTCATTTGCAAAACAAAGACATAAATATGTTAGCAGTCATGTTCTGGATCCAGTAAAAACAACAAACAGTCTCCACACAGCACACAGGTGCGTGAGAATTTCTTACACTTCATTTAATGAGCTGTGCTCTCGGATCAGATAAGCCTTATCAGATCTGTGCGCGAGTCATTCTGTATAAACATCCAAGATAATCTGTGTTTAATGTTTGTGTGTGTGTGTGTGTGTGTGTGTGTGTGTGTGTGTGTGTGTGTGTGTGTGTGTGTGTATGCGCCAATGTGTCTGTGTGTGCGCACATGCACTCATACAAGAGTGTAGAATATGTGGTTGCATGTTTATATAGGACAGATCTCAGAACAGGAGTTCAGGTTCAAACCCAAGCAGGGCAGTAAATCTGAACTGGCAGACTGCTGCGGGGGCAACCGGGACTGTGATTGACAGTTCTCTCCGAACTCACCTGAGCCTGTCTCCCAGGTGTGATCACACTCGGCAGATCCACGCCGTCTAGGCCAGGTGCATACCCCACATAGCTGTACCCTGTGTCTTTGCATCAGAGCTAACAGAGCATGTCCTAATCCTGCAGGTATTTGCACTAAATTTTACCTTTAGGGCGAATAACGTTGAGCTTTTCACTCAAAAGCTCTGCTGAGCAGCGAACCAGCAGAATATTCTGGATGCATGTGGGATGTTAGACATTCTCTAAATTAAAGAACAATGCACCTCAGTCACAACCTTTAACCTTAACTTTCTTTTGAAAAAAAAAAGAAAATCAAGTGTTTAACATTGTTAACATCCATATGGTGTTTTTATATAATATAAGACATATGATGAGTGAAATAGTCATCAACGCCATGACTGAGTATTTCCACCTTGAACTGCAGTGAACCAATGACAGTCTCATAACAACAGATTCAGACAGCCAGGGTTTCATATGTCACAAACCTAAGGAACCAATCCTGTCAGCTTGTGAGGACGGGGGGTGGGGCTAAACAAACCTGAAACCTTGTCAGTACTGAAAGAGAGAGTTAGCATTAGCACAACCACTAACACTGTGTCAGCCCCTGCCAGCAAGCAGGTGGTGGGTGGGAAGTAAGAGTAAATGAGCTTCAGACCCAGTTTTTGATTTTTTTTTTTTTCACTTTTCATGTGTGAAAACTATGTTAAACAAAATATGAATCATGGCAGAGGATTTTTTTTACAGAGTTTAAAACATTTACTTTTTTCATATTTGAGTATATATCTGCACTTGCAGAACACTGAAGTCATCTCCCATGAGAATTTAGTCGGTTTAATCAATAATAAGTCTTAAACTCAGACCAAATGACTTTATTTCAGTGTAATGTGTGTAATGACATGCTTCTTTGTGTGGCTGCTTTATTTTACACTTGTACAGATATTAAGAGTGATGTTGACGTGGCCAATTCAACTCTGTTTCAAACCTGCCTCCCAACAGGAAGTGGGATTGACTGAGGGGCTTGTTTGACACACCTGGCGACACAATGCATTGGTGAGTTTTTGGAGGGGTGAGATGCAGTTACCCATAACACCCTGCTTTCGTGTAGATCCACAGAAACAGCATTGTTTTGCATCAGCTTCAGGCACTGTTTTCTGATAAATGATTCCAATAATCCTTACAATAACTAACTTGGGTGTTGGGCACAAATTATTTGACCTTTAACCCTGTTCCCCTCTGACCTTTTTATGTGTGTCCAATCATTACTGCAGCTGACTAAAAAAGCTGGAACAATGACTAAGAAAAACAATGTGTTTTTTCTTTTATTGAGCATTGATTTAACAGAGAAGCAGCTACAGCTGCAGCAAACGTCTCATCTCACTGCGCTGCAGAACAGAGAGGTTCAGAAGATCCTCTGCTCCCACTGCCATCAGGTTATACAACACCTCAGCCAAAGCCATCTATCTATCAGTCTTGGTTAATGAATTATATGAAGTTTATGATCACAGGGTTTCCCACAGTTTTTTTTTTTTAGCTGAGGTGCCTCTGCTAACAAGAGTTATGTTTTTATGAAATATAATATTGAGGCTTATTAAGCCTGGAGGAGAAGAAGCAGTGATACTAGTGACACTACATCTCACAGCAAAGGTCACACATTTAATGGACCATTAGACAGTGGACCTTACACACACACACACACACACACACACACACACACACACATGTGCATCACTATGAGCATCAGCAGCTCCTCCTGACGTATGCAGGCTCAGGCTGGTATGCAGAGCCAGACATTCCTCCGACCTGTCAAGCGACGGCCCATGTTCTGACGCTGCAGCTCTGAGGAGCCAAGCAGCGTGACGCATGAAGCAGGGACTCACCTGGTCCGCTGGAATTGAGAGATGGACACACCTCAGCCCCAATCTGTCACTTTAAATATCAAAAGTGAAAATACTACTGAAGTAAGGCCTCTTTAATGTTCCATTATTGTGTTGTAAACATGGAGGCAGGAAGGCTCTAACTGCTCCATGTACAGCTACTACATCAGTTTTAAATATGAAATTGTGGCAAGGAGCTACACGTGTCAGATTAATATAGTGAAAGGAAGTAGAAAGTTGTTTTAATTTTTACTTTGGTAAATTAATTTTGTTACTTTCTGTGCACCTTGTGTGTGCGTGTGCGTGTGCGTGTGCGTGCGTGCTTGTGTGTAGTCCAAGGGAGGATTATCATATGCTGATAAAGGAAACTGAGGAACACCTGCCAAAATACCGGTTACTTTTGTACACACCAAAAAACCTGTGTGTGTGTGTGTGTGTGTGTGTGTACACATGTGTGTATGTGTGTGTGTTTTGTTGCGTGCCAACCTGATAAGCAGATAAGATAAGTAACATGTAAGCAGAGTCATGGTGGTAGCAGGCGAGTCGCACGCCATGAGCTCCTCAAACATCTCCTTTACCTTTGGTTATTTTTCCTCATGCATCCGTAGCCTACACTGCAGCAGAGATGTGGCTGCATGCATGCATCCTACACATGACTGTGTGTGTGTGTGTGTGTGTGTAGGCATGTGGTGTCTAGCATGAGAAACGCAGCAGGGGTTTTGCTCTGTCGCTCTGCAGAGTGAGGGAGGGAGGAATGGGGGGAGCAAGGGGGGCCAAGCTGTGATAACAAACTCCATTCACTTCAGAAATAACAACACAGCACTTAGAGAACCGCGGGCCCTTTTTCCTCTGGGAGCCACTGATCTGCCCGAGCAGAGAGCTCAACTCATTTACTGTCATTAACTGTTACATCACAGGATGGAGCCCCAGCTCGGCTACGAACTGGATCGCTTATCTTCTCATTTGCACTTTGCACACACGGACACACCTTCCCGTACACATGCACACATACCCAGAGAGTGTCACAGCGTGTGTTCAGCAGGTCAACTCACATTTGAAGAAAGTTAAACATAAATCTAACTTTTGAAGTGCAGCAAAGAGTACAACTACATCAACATAATCTTTCTTGCATGCCCATGTTTGGGGCATTTTGGGGGGTATATTTAGTTATATGCATTTTGCATTACACAATCGTTAGAATTTCAATTTCAATGAATTTTTTACCTTTTGCTCCCCAACTTGCACTGCAGTTAATTTCCAGTTTTAATGTAGGGAGGTTGTAGTCAGAGGAAAACAGTGTAGACCAGTTCTGTCTCTTTATGTTCAAAATTCAAACAGTTTGAACATTTTTAAACAAGAGCTGAAAACCTATTTATTTAACTTGGCTTTTAAATTCATTCTCTCATATTTTACTATTCTTACTGGTTTCCGTTTTTATTTTCATTTACATATTTTATCATCTTTTGTCTTTCTATTATCCATTTTCATTGTCCTTCAATCCGCCCTTATTTTATTGTACTGTTTGATTTTTTTTTATCATAAAGCACTTTGAGCTACATCTCTTGTATGAAAAGTGCTCGATAGATAAAGTTTATAATTATTATTATTATTATTATTTTTGTTGTTAATTAAATTTTTTATCTAAATCCACATTAAACACAGCAGAAGATCTCAGTTATTCTGTCATGCACTGCAGCAGGGACCATTTATAAAATGCACTGGTTCCTTATTATTTTGGGCTCTAAACCACTGGTTCCCACAGTTGGCATCGTCGCACCAGTGGCAGAAGATTATGTATAAAGTTCAGGCTGTAAACTTTGCTAAGCAACTGCCTCACAGTAGCATTACCATGACAACATCCGGGAAGTCATTTGTAAGCTTGTGAGGCAGCACATGTGAGCAGATCGCAACGTGAGGATTAAACTATGAGGTGGTGAAGGATTTTTCTCTGAGTCATCCAGTTTGCTTAATAACTATACCTTTAGTTCTGGTACAAACTAGCACTGAATTTTATCAGAAACTTACCTTTACTGGTAAAAAAGTGTAACTTTGGTCTGAAGAGGACACATACCTGTAAGTGTGGCCTGTATTTCAGAACAAATGTGTATTGAAAACAGAGTTACATACGAGTCACAAGGTCAAAGCTCTGACCCTCAGTCCTCTCTACTCCGCTCAGGTTGCATCAACATCAAACACTGGAGGACACGCTTTAAAGGCGTCATTACATCCCGACCAGGAGATTGCAGAGAAATTAATGAATACATAAATGGAAAAAAACACTCCTGTCACATGTAGATATCAGGAAAGAGAGCCTGGCGTTTTTATTTTCATTTCTGTAAATCAACACTTTCAGCCTCGGGACTCCAATGAGCTTTTAAAACCCTGTGTAGAAATCCTGAGGGACCATCATTTGAACGTTTTACTGAAATGTTTTACTGTCCATGAGAGATGTAAAAACGCTCACTGAGAGCTATAAATATGACTTAAAATAACAACAAAGACATGAAGCTACATGAGATGAGAGCTACAAAGCAGATTTACAAATGCACATTAAGATGTTCTCAAAATTAAAATGCATGTTATTCTTTGCTCCAGGCCTGAACAAAAAACATTGTGCAGTTTTTTTCTCATCTTAAAATTGTCTGCCTCTCCTCTCTTGCCCTCCTTCAAGCTTTCCTGTGCTTAAGACCAGGTCAGAGGTCAGCAGCCAGCCTGAGAGACTACCAGAAGAGCAACGTTACTGTCATGGTAATTATAACAGAAGATGAGCATCAGTGTGACCTTTAAACCTCACTATGATGGTAGAGCTGCTGGTAGTTTGGACAGTGACTGCTGTCAACACTCGCTCTGGAAAATAACTGCTCTGTGCCCTTTAACCCAAAAATGTCTCAGCAAATAACATCATCTGTCCAGTGGAGTTAAAGGAACAGCCCATAAGTTTTTGGCCCACATACAGAGGAGTGATATTACATATGTAATTGCAGAGTTTTAGATTTAGATGAAAATCAGATTCGCTTCCTGTTTCACATTTGATCAGTTCAAAATATCTGCCTGTTTTACAGCTCTGTATTTACTGATAAACAACTGCAACAAGTGAACATTCATATCCTAGGTTTAGTTGTTGACTAGTGTTAGTCCTCATATTAAAATTAATATTTAAGTGACAGTAGGTTTAAATTTAATTTTTTTATGAATCTTAATTGTTTGCAAAATTACATTGAAAAAAGTTTTGACCTTGTGTGCCAAGTTTAAAAGAATTAGATTTTGCTCAGCAAAGTTCAATGCTACATTTGCATTATAACATTTAGAATGATTCTGTGCGTCTTGAGGTAGTTGACTGTGAGTTGTTTTTTGCTGTGATTTTCAGGAATTTTTAACAGATATTCATGGTCCCCAGAGGATTTGTCAATCCGTCACTTAAGTTCATTACAGGATTATTCATAGCTGTACTAACTATTGATATACAAACATGAGTCAAATGAAACCTTTCACATGCGATGTGTTGCTGGTGACGAACCCACAGAGGATTATCACCGGACTCCACAGCTCCCCTCAGCTCTATGTGTTGTAGCATCTTTCAGATCATTGTTTTGGTTTTCTGGCACACATCATTATCTTTTTGGTTCTCTCTCACCACTCTCACGTATAGTTAGCAACTGGTGGGTGAATGTCGCGGATCATTAAGCAGCTAAAGAGTGAAATATTTCCCTCAGGAGTTGGTGGAGACCAAACAAGAGCTAAAAAGGAGGGTGAACTAAGGAGCCAGAAACCTGACTCTAAATGCTGATGTTGGTCTGTGTCTGCTGGATACGACGGAGTATTAGGGCCACATTGAGGAAAAAAAAAAAAAAAAAAGAAATTACAAGAAAAAAGTCATAATATTATTTTACATAAAAATGTAAAATTTCAAGAGAAAAAATCCAAAATTATTAGGAATATTACAAGCGACCAATCAAACAGGTGAAAGGACAGTCAGTGGCAGCCTGAGCGGCTGTTTCTCTGTCTAACAATAGAATAGACTCAGTTTCATCCCAATCTTTTCAATGTCCTGATGCTGATCTCCTTCTTTGTGAAACCTGAAGTATAACCTCACAGGATGAGCCGTGCTCCTCGTTTTAAAGCAGGTTAACGCTGCTGCTCTTCTGATATTTCCCCACTAAAACAACATGTGACCTAAAATTACGATTGTGGTGCACCACATGTGAATGAGCGTTAGTATTTTTTCTTCAACACTTAACATAAACAAGTAATGACAGTACACATCGTTTTCATACAGCACACTCTTTATTGGTTTGGCAGTTTGTTTTCTTAAATGACTGTTTCGTTGCATGGATCCGGCAAGACCTCCCCTGGCAAAAAGGAAGCGGCGCTGGAAAAGAAGGCCTCTTATACGCTGCCAAGCAGGAAGTGGAGGAGGCCAACTGCTTGGGCAGGAGGGGAGTCTGCGTTTTTGGGATCCATTTTAATAATTTTGGACTTTCAATTTTACATTTGTTTGATAGTTAGTTTCTTTGTAAAGACTTGGATTTAAATCCTTTGTAGTGTTAAGGTTGATTTTTTTTTTAGATAGAGTTAATTGTTTATTGCCCCCTTTATATCTGTCAAGGTTGGCCTGTGTCTATATAACCCCCCCCCCCCCTCCCCATTTGTTAGGTCAGTTTTGATGAGTAAGTTATAGTTTGCTGTATGTTTAGTTGACCTCAGTTTAAGTTAAAGGGACCTAGTTTTAAAATTATTTTCTCCAGTTTCTGATTTTTGTATTTTGAAAAATTAATTTTCGTTACATTGAAATTATTTGTAAATAAATTATCTTTTTTTTTTTTTGCTTAACACACCTGGTTTCATGTCATGGCCGTGTGTATAGCTCGTTCAGCTGCCCACAAATTGCGAGAAAGATCATTAATACTGCTTTAACTAATATCCATCATCTATGCTAACAGAGCATGCTAATAATGTGATGAATACACTCTTGCTCTCCTTCAGTAGCGATATGATCTGTAGCTGCAGACTTTTATTTACATGTAGCAGGAGAGCTACCCTGTTGTATTTACACAGTCTGTCTGAGAGACGGAGACCGTGTGAGACGTCGCTCACTGCCTCACATTCCTTCCAAAACAGCCTCTGATGGGAGGGGAGGTTAATGGCACAGGTGAGTATGACTGTGGTATGTGTGCATGAGTCTGTCCATATGCAATCCATGAAAAAACACAAACATTCACACACACGTACACCTTCGTTTGTTGCTCAATCAGCTGCTCGTGTGCATGCAGACATTTAACACACACCTCATTGCGCAACACACTCCCATCGCCTGTCTGCTCTCATAATGATTTTCATAGCGTACAGATGCCTCACGCCTCGTCTAATTTGGGAATCTGCTTGAGTGTGTGTGAGCATGTGTCACAACCTATCATAACATAGTGTTCTCATCAGCGGAGTCACACAAATCTTTAAGGACATTTTTTTTTAAAAGTTCAACTGCAACACAAGACAAATGACTTAAATTGCACTATAACATGGCAACTGTAGCAGGCTCTGATTAAAGCTCGAATCCATAACTTTCAGCACATTGTTGGTGAAAAGCAGCTGCTATGAAATTACAGCAGAGATGGCACAGTGTCAATAATGTCACTAGTGGCATCGTGGCGGCTCCTCTACTGACAAGGTCACGTCTGTGATATTTCACGTTAAAATTTCATGGAAATGTGTGAACTTTGTGCTGTAAAAGTAAATAACGCTCTTTGTGTGTAACATCTGGTTTGAATAGACTTTTTCTTTTTTGAGTGAGTGTAGTGAAGGGGGGATCTATTGGCAGAAATCAAATATAATATTCATGATTACGTTTTGTCGTTGTGTTTTCTTTGGCTTATAATGAGCCCTTCATACAGTATGTACAGAGGGAGCAGGGTCTCTTCCATGAAGTCTGCCATGTTGTGCCGCAATGTTTCTACAGTAGCCCAGAACGGACAAACCAAACACGGGCTCTAGAGAGGGCCTGTACATGTTTTTACGTGGACCTGAAGGCTGGGCTCAATTAGGTTTTCACAAGAACAAGACAGAAGCGTATATATACACAAGTAAATACAACGTAAAAATCACATTGTCTGGAAATATTTCAATATCCATACCACTATTAAGTTGGGCATTCATTTAGTCTGTGTTGTGTCTCATTAAGACAGTCCACTTTTTGCAGTTCTTTTTAAATGTACTTTCAAAAGATATGTCAGCTTTTCCATGGTGAAAATGTCTTTGACGATTTCTAACCATTGTTCCTGATTTGGAGCGTTTACATTCAGCCAGTTTCTAGTAACGACTTTCTTGCTTGCTGCGAGTAAAACTCTGGTCATGTAGAAATCTAGCTTAATATTCCCAAGATACATCACTGGGCAAGTATTTTGAATTTCATAATCAAGGACGTTTTTGACAACAGCAGTGACATTTTCACAATATGGTCTTATCTTTGTGCAGCTCCAGAATATGTGTGAATGATCAGCCTCCATGTTCCCACACGGCCTCCAATAGTGTTGTTGTGCAGCAAGTTGCCTGCTTTTTATTTTGGGTGTAATGAAAAAACGTGTGTTAAGTTTTTCCAGCAGAATTCCCTCCACAAACTGATGGATGTGAGTTGTGTCTCACACATTTCACACCTTCCTTCCTCTTTAACTCAACTTACATATCTAGCGTCCTCATGTTTTTGTTCTGATTAATGTCAGTATAATATTCCCTCTCCTCTTAGCTCTGCTTTGGTCTCCACCAGCTCCTGGGGGAAACATCTGGCTCTTTAGCTGTTAAATGTTTCACTTTCCTCACCAGCTGGTTTCTAACTTTGTCTGCTGTCTGGTGTCGGACAGGTAGAGACGAACAGTGAGTGTATCACAACTTGTTTACTGTAAAAGCAGAGTTGGTGAGGATTCTTGTATGAGTTCATCACTACCAGTGACCCCTTTTACATTAGTCATTTCAGTGTAAATATAAAAACTATTGATCGGTGGCGCTTTAAGGTTATGCAACTAAAACACTTGGTTGTGGTCGGGGGAAAGACTGAAATCATGGTTTAAAAATGTCAACATTTAATATGAGTCAGACCGCAGCGACGATGTGAAACACATTGTTCACACTTGTACCTTTTAACACACGAGATAAATGGCGCTCTGCTTCCTGCATTGCCACTTAACACCGACAATAGATATAAATCATATTCCAGTATGAACGTAATTCCTGCTGTGTCACAAGCTTAAAGCTGGGTGTGAATATTTTTCACTGAAGCTCACATGCTCCTCTGAGTCCTCCCAGGCTATGCTCAATCTTACGGCAGGGTCAGTCATGTGACAAGGGTAAAGGTCAAAAAGGTCAGCGATGTTCGTTGGCCCGACCGGCCGCCGGCACAGTCAGTGTCCTCGGGGAACCACAGTGACCCAGATGAACCTTGACTGCTCATGAACGATACCAGTGTTAGGCAGTGTTCAAACACACAAATCACCAAAACAAGCCCTCAGATACATGCCCTTAAAAGTACACACACACCCACTGCCGACTAACACACACACACACACACACACACACACACACAAAAGCATGGCAGGTCTGCATCAGCTCCTCAGAGGTTGTTTGGCTTTAAACCTGTGTGTGTCTCAGTAAACAGTGTTTTGAACTCAGGGTATGAAATGAAGAAGTTTATGCTCCTGCTGCTTGTTCTTTTAAGCCCAACACTCTCAATACATATTTATCTAACAGCAAAAGACACTGAGAGATACACAAACACAGCCACACACACACACACACACACACACACACACACACACACACAAACGCACGCACACACACATACACACGCACACAGACAATCCGTATACACGCACTCGGAGAGCCTTGAAATGGCTCAACCGTGCACAGATTACCTCTCATCTCTGTCAATGGAAGGTTTTCCCCTCTGATTTTCAGGACCTTTTTTTGGGGCTTTTAAGTAAACTAATCTTTGAGCAAATACCACAGGCTGTTTCTGAAGTCTGCACATAATGGAAAGTCTTAATATATCCGAATAAGAGCAAACAGACTCAACAACAGGCTCACTGGAAGTTTGGGATCAAAGCTTCGGGGCACAAAGGCAGAGATTTAGCATGTTAGAGTGATCGTCACTCTTTCACAGCCAAGTATTGTCTCTGTGTTTCTCTCCTCAAGTTCTTTGAATTCCTGCTCAGTGTAAAACGCTTATTGTTATCCGTGGGTTTTACTGCCGCAAACCATGTTCTTAAACATCTCTACTCTGCCTTTCAGACTCCCCTCTATTGAAGGAAAGATTAAAAAAAAAGGAAGGAAAAAAAAAAAAAGAGCTGGAGCACATCAAACAGAATAACACAGCGGGTTCATGTTTTGCTGTCGGGTTATTGTCGACAGACTTGACCGGGGTGTAGTGGATCCCGGCCGCTTGCAAACACCTCTTTTCTGTGGTTGTGTTTTAAGTGGTTGTTGGGCCCAGTTGCCATGTATACTAGGCGTGTTCCAGGTGTATTTGTACAAGATGCAGAGTTTCTGTGTGCATAAGCAGGTTCTCTCCTCATCCCAGCTCCCATTTTAGTCATAAAACTGTTTGATGATTTTGGCATAAGCGATCCCTCTGGTTTGTCATCATAGATCCTGATGCAGAGCGGAGGCATTGCACAACGCCAGAGTTTAAATTATTTTGTTTCCAAGGTAACAGCCCTGGAGTTATCACCTCCCACATTTACACTTAAACAAACAGGTTTCCTTGTTGCGAGGGCCGATCTGTACGAGCCCTGCGGTTAATTTGATTTAGTTTGATTCATTAGAGACTATTACACACTGCTTCCATCTGATCATACCTGATAAGCGCCTGCGCTGCAGATTGTCCGTTCATTTATCTTCTGAAATCTCTCCCTCCATCTCGCCGTCACAGCGTGTGGGAGGATTAAATCACTGTGGTGTTTGTACAGCACACCTGTGCAAAGCAGGTTACACATTAGCAGCGTGAGTTTGTGTTCAGCTTATTTTAAATCATGAACTTCTTATACATTCTATACATCTTCCGCATGATGTTCAGTGTCACGTTACACAGAAAATCACAACTCTATGAAGTTCAAATGGCCCCACTTAAAGAACCAAGACCATAAAAAATAAAAAAAAATAAAAATAAAAAAACAAACACACACACAAGACTGGTTTCATTGTTGACATTATTATTATTATTGCTTACATCCTGTCATACTATTGTAGCCCAGTGTTTTGTTTTGTTTTTTCAAAGTACCAGATCACACCAGGAAGTAGCACAGCAAAATTAATTTGTACACCCTGGGAAAAATAGGCAAGGCAAGTTTATTTATACAGCAGCTTTCAGACACTAGACACAATTCAAAGTGCTTTACAGAGGCAAGGAAAAACATTAAAAATAAGACATTAAAATGACATAAAATTGCAAGAAAATAAATAGTTAAAGATCAGAAAGACGTTATCTGTGTAATTTTTTTTGTGAGCTGCAGTAAACAATAATGTTTTACACCCTGATTCAAATGAGCTGACAGTTTCAGCAGACCTCAGGTGTTCAGGAAGAGAAACCAAAAGCTGCTTCACTTTGCTTGGTTTTGATTCTGGGAACACTGAGTGAACCTGCCCCAGGTGACCTGAGGGGGTCTGGATGATTCGTAGAAAGTGTTCAGACCCCTTGGGTTATGTTTCAGCCTTCTGCTAAGATCATTTACATTCATCTCTCAGACTGTGAGAAAGAAGATTCTCTTGTCTCATGAAACCGAGATTCAACTGTCTGACCCTAAGCACACAGCCAAGAATACACAGGTGTGGCTTAGGGACAACTCTGTGAATGTCCTTGAGTGGCCCAGCCAGAGTCCTGACTTGAACCCAATCGAACATCTCTGTAGAGGCCTGAAAATTGTCACGCAATACCCAAGAAGACTCAAGGCTGTGACTGCTGTCAAAGGTGCTTCAGCTAAGTACTATGTAAAGCATTTGAATACTTATGTCAATGTGATATTTCAGTTTTTCCTTTTTAATAAATTAGCAAAAGAAAAAAAAAAAAGTTAATTTTGTTTTTGCTTTGTCATTATGGGCTTTTGAGTATAGATTGATTTTAGATTGATCAGTTTTAGCATAAGGCTGCAACATGACTGTCTGAACACTTCATGAATGAAGTGTAGGACCTGCTGCACACTTTAAAGTCTGTTGAAATATATATGTAACCCAGGTGTCTAAAAAAAACCAAACTGAAAAGTAAAATTGTCACTGGAAACTCTTCCTGTGTGTCTCTTTAGAAGTCGTCTCTGTCTTTGTTAATATCCCCTTCTTTTTAATTGACTTGGCAGTACTTCATACACTAATGAAACTTTTGGTAAACAAGGCCGTAGATTGTATATTTAAAGATTACACCAGAAGCTTTGTTGGTCTTTTGATGGGATTAGTGGAAGAATTTTAACGAATGAGAGTGGCAAACTTTTCTGTTGCCACTCCTCCTGCATCTCCACACTCAGCTCTTAAGATCTTTTGTGCCACCACCTGCATCTCTTTATATTCACAACTTTCACCAGAGCTTGGCAGAGCTGACGCAGCTCCCAGGCACATGATAGCTTGTTGTTTTTCAGAGGTCAGGCTAAAGGATGCAAGGTAAAGTATGATGAGGCTGTGATTGTTGCAGCATGCCAGCGGAGGTCATGAACCACATTTGGAATATTTTAGTCTGCTTCACCTGTCTGTTGTTATGTCAGCGTTACTGTGTTATTGCTGCTTGTCAATTATCAGACTGTCAGTGCAACAGAAACTAAACGACCTTTTGAACTTTCCCAAAAAATAGTTTGACACGTTCGGGTACTTTACCTGCATTTTGACCCGAGGAAGCCAGGTCAAATGTGTCTGTGCATGATAACGCACCATGTCACAAAAACAAAAGTCGTCCTCAAACTGGTTTCATAAACACGACGATGAGCGCAGTGGCCTCCCCAGTCAACAGATCTGAAGCCAGTAAAATGGGCGTGAATGTGCAGCTGATAAATATGCTAAGGGTTTGTGAATGTGCACCCGAACCTCAGAGACATGTTTCTAATACCTTTCCCATTTTAAAATGACACGTTAATGCACTGAAAAGCCAGAAGTCTGATCTTTCCAGCGGCACTTAAACGCAGCATAGATTTGTGGATGAGAGACGTGAAAAAGAGTCCCATTCTTGTGAACGCGAGTAACACCTCGAAGGAACTCCTTCAAAATTGGCACAATACACTAATTATGACACAATTTAACACAAATGTCTATAAGGATAAAATGAAGTGATAACTTTTTATATCAAAAAGGTCAAAGGTCAACTTCACTGTGACATTTTAATGTTCTGCAAAAAGATTTCTGGCCATTATTCAAGGCTGTAACCCAGGAAGATTGTGACCATATCTCCTGCAACTTGACTGGTTGGCGGAGAGATACAACCACAAAGTGGTAGGTCTGCTTTTAGTTAGCAGTCAGGTATAACGACTGACACCTTACATGAGCAGGGACAGCAGTCAGGCAGCCAAATAAACATAACTGATTAATTAAACAACTCGCTGTTTTTGAAATATTGAAACAATTTGTATGCAGTAAGTTGCAGAGTTAAATAAATACGATTTTGATCATGGCTTCAAGGTGCAGTGTGTTTTTAAATGATAAAAAAACAAAAAAACAACACACAGAATTTCAAAATAAGTTTTACTGAGCAGTTTCCCTCTGGTGGAATCCAGGCCACAAATAACAGAGAGCAAAGGGAGGAACTACCCAGTGTAACTAAGGTGTTCCTAATAAAGCGCTCTGTGAGTGCACTCAACAACAGCAGAGTTCATTAGGACAAACAATACAAGTCGTCAAACAGGTTTATAACATGTTTATTATATCATTATCGTTAAACCACTTGTTTGGAACTGAAAACAATACTGAATGTACAAAAGAGCTACTCACTCTGTCTTTTGTAAACATCCATCACATGTTGCAGAGCTACTTCTAGTTAATTCAATTCACGTCACAGCAGGGAACATTCACATTTCAATCCAATTTGAACTCAACTTCAACTTTTGCTTCACTTTAAGTACATTTTGTGTGATTGTCTGGTCACTCTTCTTTCTTCCTCTAATGAATTAACCTGATTAACCACATCAGCTGTTTGTAGCGGTGTCAACCCCACATCACAGGTGACCATGACCAAAAGGATAAAGGCCAGTTTTGTTAAAATAAAAGGTTGTGGAAGGAAAAAAGATGAAGTTTCCTTTCAGCGCTAACTCACCTGGTGTGGAAAGCCATTACTGGGCTCTAATACAGTGAAAGTCAGATTAATTGAAAATGCCACATATACGGAAATTAAAAGGAGCTTCCTGCTTTGTGAAACCAAGGTGTTTATGTTTTATTTCATTTAAATAGCTGTTGATTAATTTCATTTCCCTCAACGTTAATTTCCTTGTTTCCCGGCTGCTGCACGTTGCCACCACTAAACAGTGTGTTGCCCTCTGTTTGCACCTGAACCACCAGGTTACATCAGACACTCAGACGAACACACACATACACATATACACACACACTGGCAAGAATGCACCTCGGCTGGCATTCAGTGATGGGTTAAGGCATGCCTGTGTTTTATTGATGCGTTTATTTGCCACGGAAGACTCAGAGTTTCACCCTGATGCAGAGCGAGAACTCTCCCAGGGGTTCACAAAGGGTTCGCTGGCCTACGACTATGTGTGTGTAAGCATGCATGTGTGTGTGCGTGCATGTGTGCGTGTGTGTGTGTGTGTGTGTGTGTGTGTGTGTGTGTGTATGTGTGTGTGTGTATACACGTATAAACAGGTGAGCCACAGGGTGATTATGCTGTCAACTGCTGCTGAGTCATACTCATCTCCACCAAGTTAATTAGAGGTGGCAGAGCATACCTGGGTTTTTGCACACACACATATAAATACACACATACGTACACTTACACAACTGGGTACAACATGAAAAAAATCACAGCGGTAGACAAATGGTACGTATAAATAAACTTGCGTGCCATCCTTTGGTGTACACTCAACACCTTGATGGAGTTTGACACTGTCATCCAAGGTGCATGTGTGTGTGCCGCTGCAGGGCTGCATGTTTGTGTGTCACTGTTTCTTAGGAAAACCCCACAACTTCACAGTCAAACCAATTTCTGATAACAGCATTCTTGGAAATGAAACAGCTGCTTATTGTGCCGCCATGTGATGCTGTATATTAAATAGAACCAGCTATAAAGTTCAGACACTCTGTGCTTTTATTTAGCAAACATGCTGTGTCAACACATTATCAATCACCTTATGGTGATTGTTATTAACATGAACTTCATTAAGAAGTTGTTATAGCAAGACAAATATTTGCCAAGGTAAGCAGGAAGGTGCTCGAAAACATACTTTTCATAATAAAGCATTATTCTATTCTTTTTGCTCTAAATCCCTCAAACAGTTCTCAGCCCACTCAAAAGACACTTAAAGACATACATTTTTAAAAATGGCTCATAAATACACAGCTTTATTTTTAAACAAGAATTATTGCAACACTGTTGTATGCCTCAGTCCAGTTGCAGTTAATTAATGTGTGAATTCTTGATTTATGGCCAAAAACATGTTCTGTTTTGGTGACCTTTGGCCTTTGATCACCAAAATCTAATGTGTCCATTTTTGAGTCCAAGTGAATTTTTGTGCCAAATCTGAAGAAATTCCTTCAATGCATAGATGAGATATCACATTCAAGGGGCCACAATTGTTTTTTGTGAAGTCACAGTGACCTTGACCTTTGACCTCCAAAATATAATGAGTTCATCCTTGAGTCCAAGTGTTTGAAGCAAATTTGACCAAATTCCTTCTCGGTGTTTCTGAGATATACTGTTCATAAGAATGGGAGGTACTGTGAACATCATGCCTCCGGCCTGATATCCCAATGACATAAAAACCCTCAGTAATTTTCCTAAACCTGCTGGTCACCGTAGTTTTTCACAAACTTTACTCAAACAGTAGTAAACAATGCTATTGTTGGGGGATGATTGATATTTTAAGCAGCAGATTAATCCACATTTCCAGTGTGTGTTCATGGTAATGAAGGAACATGTCACCCAGTGCAACAGTGTGGCACTCACTGATGTGAGTTTAATAGTTTTTGGAAAACAATGCAGCTCTATGTTGTAGAGGAATAAGATAACATCAGGCTCTACACACACAATACTTGTTAGTAATTTACATAGTAACATAATTCATAGTGACATAACTTTTCTTTTGCCACTAACTGACGTGAATTGACTCTGAACTCATTCATGCATCTTTCACATTTTTGCTGTGGAGTGAAACGGGCATGTCCACAGTTTCGCCATTATTTGTTAATTAAAGAAAATCATTATTAGTAAACTTAGTAAATTATTCTGCCTCTGTCTCTTCAGAAAGTCGTTACTTCAGTTTTTATCAGTGGATTTTTGCATGTTTAGGTCTGTTTACTGAAAGCCATGCATACTCTACTGTCAACAGTTAAACATGTTGCACTGTTCACTAAAATTTTCAGTTTCCACATTAGCTTCAGATGAAAATCAAGTGCTTAACCTTGTTAACATCTATATAATGTTTTTTATGTAATAATAATAATAATAATAATAATAATAAATCATCAACACCATGACTGAGTGTTTCCACCTTGAACTGCAGTGAACCAATGACTTATAACAATAGATTCAGACAGCCAGGGTCTCATAAGTCACAAACCTAAGGAACCAATCCTGTCAACTTGTGGGGACGGAGGGCGGAGCTAAATAAACCTGAAACCTTGTCAGTACAGAGAGAGAGAGAGTTAGCATTAGCACAACCGCTAACACTGTGTCAGCCACTGTCAGTTACAAGCTAACAAACAACAAAAATAGATAAAAGATGCTAACTGCGCTAACTGTTCTGATCCATCTGCTAGTCTCTGGTTCTGGTCTCAACAGACTCCTCATCTGAGTCTGGGTCTGACTGAGGCTCAAACATGTTTCCTCCTCTAACCATCTTGATGCTCTCTGCTCTTTCACCTGTCCACCTGGAGCAAGCAGGTGGTGGGAGGGGCTCAAGGCCTGATCCAGATTTATCAGTCAGAAAAGTAAGAATAGGTGAGCTTCAGACCCAGTTTTCCATTTTTTTTCATTTTACTTTTTATGTGTGAAAACCAAGTTAAATAAAATATGAATCATAGCAGTTTTCACACAGTTTAGAACGTGTCTGGAGAAGAACTTTAACATGTATTGGCAGAGACTGAGGAAGGTAATCCATCACCCATCTTGATTCATTGTTGAAGCTCCATTATTGCTGTAAAATAACTTAGAGCAAGTGCCCAAGATATACAGCTGGTAAATTCTTATTTCAGTTGTGTGGTCTGCTGTCACCCACCTTGTATGGTGAGAAACATGCTGCCTGTCCCCCCTCATGTTTCGTTCAACCTGATTTTCCCACTGACTGACGGTAAAACCTCAGGGGACAGTTTCACCGCCAGACTGACATGTATAGAAAATGTATACAGCAGCAGATTACATGAGCCCAATCGCTTTTCTTTGTCCCTGTTCCGTTATTGGTGATTAGATGACCGGGTTTACTGTTTCCTTTAGGGGAGCTCTGGCCCCCCATTGGACCGTCAAGCCATTGCATAATAATCCCTTTTGAGAGCGCACAACGCCCTGTGGTCATTTTGTCACAGACACCGAGTCACACCTATGAGGAATACGCCAGAACAATGAACATTTATGGCTTTGTTTCATGTGGGCTCTGTGAATATACGGTGTCACGTCTTTACTTAGAGAACGCTCAAGGTGATCATTAAAACTGAGACAGTTTCCAAAAATAAACACTGGCTCAGACGAACTCTCACATCAAATCAAAAGAACTGGCTGATTTGGTTATTTACAGGTAAAAAGACACCAAGCTGTTTAGATTAAAACCAGGAAAAAAGTGAGAGTTTCTTAGACATATAGTTTACATATAACCATTGTTTCAGGAGCAACCAAATGACTGTATTTCACTATATTGATACTGTGTATTACATTGACATAGTCATTGAAATCCTGAAATAAAAACTTTAAATATAGCACAGCCCTCTTCACTTTTCAAACAAATTTGAAAAGTAAAGAAACAAATAAATAAAGTAACAAAGAAATGGATTTTGCCAATTCTAGACAATTTAACACAAACTATGTGTATAACAGAGTATACAGAGATCTTTACAAGACAAATGGCAGCAATAGTAACTTATTTAAATGATATTGGCACAGAGGTGGCAAATCAGAAAAAAATTACATGGATCATTTTTTGTAACGTCATTTCAAATGTTTTTTGAAGGCACCAACAAAGTGTAGTCCATTCATTTCCATACAGTATCAAAATCATCTGGGTCTTGAGACTCACTTGTGCTGCGTAATCCATCACAGTAAACATCAAGTCTGCATTACATTTGGTCAAAGACACATTATTACTATAAGATGCAGGTGGTGTGGTAATGCTAATTTTGACCAGAAACAATGCAGACTTTATCTTTACTGGGGGTTTATTTGGGGTCATAACCTGATTATTTCTAAATTCATGGCTGTGGCTCTGACAGAAGGGCAATGATTTAAAAATCTGAAACTATAAAGGTAATATAGAGAGTAATTGTGACTTGCAGTTATGGAAATTAAACTTAAAAATAAACAGCGGTTTTGTCCTAAGTAATAAAAACTCAATAAAAATTCAATAATATCATGTTATAATAATGTTCACTCACACATTTCTCCTGCTTTCACATTGAACAAAGACGTGCTCTGCAACTATTTTCCATCAGAAATTGCTGATTTGTTATTATGGTAACAAAAGCACTACAGTAGGTTTCACTGTATTTATGCCTCTTTGCTGTGTATATATGTTATGTAGCAGAAAACCTTTTAGAGAGTCCACATGTGCCGACAACTAAATGGCATAATAACCCTGAGCAGATCTATAATGCCTGCATTCTGAATTGTAAACTAAAGCAAGTCGAGGCTCTGTTTCACATTTCACATGTTCAGTTACAAGATGCATTTTTCATAACTCCTTGACTTAGGTTTTCCCTGGGTGTGGATGGAAATACAGAGAACAGTCCACTTAAAATGTAAACAGCAGTTTCTCATTTCTCTGCCTTAATTTCAATGTAAACCAAACCAATCGCTCCCCCTGCTCACGCTCAAACCACCAAACTTGATGGTTTCTTGGTGTTCCTTGCCCCAGGCCACCCATTTGGCACATCGTCCCACACTGTGTGGCTCATTACTGGAGGTCCCAGAGGAAAGAAAAGACACACAAAAGCACTGCAATGTGCTCTCTCTCTCTCTCTCTCTCTCTCTCTCTCTCTCTCTGTCTCTCTCTATTTTAGGTATGTCAGGTTTGCTTTTGGAAAGCAGAAACCTCTTCAGTGAGCAATGTATTTCCTTTGCATCTGTCAGAGGCAAAACAAGAGGTGTGGAGTGATAGTCTTTCTGCCGCAGTCAGTTGCACCAGCTCTTTGTAAGTTCAGACTTTGCCTTGTTTAAAGTGTTTGCTCAGGGAAGATTTATGCATCTAAATTCAAATGGGTTCTACCACACCAGCTAGTTCTTGTGTAGTGATTAGTTGTAACTCAATATTGACGCCTGTCAGGTGAACAATACTAATGTTAGCTTGCTAATAAACAGTATGATCCATTCAGAGGGATAAGTAAAAGCTTTAATATGGAATGTTGTCGACATATTTGACTTGACACTTGATCAAAAAAGCTGCTGATGTAAACAGGGAAGATTTTAAATGACATTTCACTAACCCACAATAACACACCTCAAATTACAAAAATCTATGAGAAATATGTGGGGCTGGAAGCTTGGTGGCTAGTTGGTGAAGTGCTGCAGCTGGAAAGCTAACTGCTGCTAACTTGCTAGTGTTAGCCAATTAGCTAGGCTAGTGTAATACCCTCTCTCCACCAAAATTAGCAGGTATAAGCAGGTTTTTTTTAAATGTGGGAAAAACCTGCTAATAAAATCCCATTGACCCCTTTTCCACTGCCAGTCGAGTTTGTCTTTCTGTTTGGACTGAGGACACACACAAATGCAAGGAGTGATGTCATCACATGTTCTGACAGAGCACACACACACAGAAGCAGTGAGCTGCTAGCCGCTGTGCAAACTAGTAAAACGGATCTCAGTCTCATCTCCAGGTTGCTGCTCCTGGAAAAGTGTCTGAGCCATGTGACATGCGTCGGTCAGTGATTTTGTGTTTTTAAAACTTATCTCAGGGCTGAAGCTCACTCTTTCATTTAAACCTTGTGATGCTACATTGATTTCATTTTTATGGTGCAACATTAGTTTGACAGTAACTAACTACAAAGAATTTATGAAGGGTTGTCACACACAAACTTGGTGATGGATTTACGAGTAGTTGGAGCAACTCAATCCGGTAGATCAGCGGGGGATTTACTGAACACACTGTACTCTCACTTCTGACTTTTGACCTTACGCTTTGATTTCTATCCTCAGCTCCAGATAATAGGACTTAAAGCTCTCTAGAGACGGTGTTTACTGGGTCTGTGACACATTCATCGACATGACCCACTTCACACGGCAACACAATCAAGACCAGGATGTGTACTATTACATAAACTGCCATATCACAGCTTGTAATGCAACATCCTCTCTGACAGTATAGAGTGAGTCCAGGACTTTTGTTTTGTGTTACTGAAATCTTTTATTACCACTTTGATGCAGATGTCGTTTCAGGAGCAGATACAGTGATAATCTTTATTATTCATTAACCGCTCCCAACATTTCTATTTGCACAGATAACAGGATCAATACACAATGAAAGTTCACGCTCTTGTGAAAAATTATGAAATGAGCTCTGACTGCCGCCGCTGTGACATTCGGCCACAGTTGATCACCTAAGCTCTAAAACAAACTGTCCCCGGATTACACAGCAATAAAGCAATCAGCCATTGATACCGTGAGCTGCATTATCAGCCAATTGAGCAATTCTTCCCCCTAACTGTGTGTGTTGCCACTGTGTTGGCCAGGGCCTGCAGGTTGTTTGTCTCTTTGTCAGCGCTGATAGGGTCTTTCACAAGGGCAAAAGCCATCCTCTGCTTGTTAACCAATCCATAATGGGGGGCCAAGTGGCAGACGATTGACACCATAAATACATGGGGCGCACACACACACACACACACACACACACACACACACACACACACACACACACACAAAGCTACCAGGTCTGATAAGCTTACTGTGAAGCTGTTATTGATTTACTGGCGATGTTTTAATAAGGTAAAACACAGTAGAAATGATCTGTGATGTCATTTTTATGTTATTATTTGGTTATTATTAGTTGATTTGAAAGGTCAGAATATGATATAAAAGAAGACGACAATTTTATGTTTCTTAATTTCACAGTAAGTCACACAATCATTTTGTTTATAGATGACGTTTCAGATCAGAGAGATACCTATAAATAGAACCCATAAATATGTTTTACAGTAAAACAATCACATATAGTGTGTGGTCACGAAATGTGTCAACATTATCAATTACGTATGATAAATGGTTTTAATGGCTGTGTGTAAATAAATTAGCTCGTGGCCACGCATGACAAAGTTCACAACTTTATCAAAATTTTTGATAAGACATTTACGACAGCAGTTCTCAGTCTGAGCAGCCAAAAGTTCAACAAAAATGAAAAAAGCCAAGTCAGGTTTAATGATCTAAAATGTTACATTTCTTACATGATTAAGAAAATGTAAGTAATACGTTTTATGTAAGTTGTATTTGACCTTAATTTCTTGTTCCTTCTTATTGTGATCCTGAGACACACACACACACACACACACACACATACACACACACACACACACGCACACACACACACACACACACACCTCAAAGGCACATAGTAGGTCTGTGCCAGGAAATTTATGGCGACCATTCACTGTATAATGATATAATGTATAAGAACTGTCTTTGTTTTACCAAAGGTTAATATGCACACAATAATAATATGTTCATAGATAAAACAGTAAAATCGGTTAAATCATGTTAATTTTGCAGCTTCTCAGTAAAACACAATCTTACTTTGTTTGAATCAGCACAAACCTGTGACCACAGATTGGCTGTTTGGTGGATGAACATTCATTCCTCAAACCACAAACCAGTTTATGTGCTGACAGCAGGTGAAAATGGACATGACATATTCACCTGTTTGGTTACATTAAAGGTTTAGCTAATGATTAAGTCCAAGTGACTTACACACCTTGGCTAATCAGGGTGTGTTCAGGACTAATACATATTATACTCATATGTGAATCACCTGAGGTGTGATTCACTGTTTTGAATATTGTTCTTTTATAAAATTATTGTAATTTATTAATGATAAATTCATGTTCAGCAGAACTTGTTTTTATGTTATGATGCATCAGGATGTGAGGATGTTAACAACCAGGCAGACATGACGGCTCTTTAACGGTTGCAAAATTGCAACATACTTGCAGTGTGTGCTGTCCTCTCAAATCTTAGAAAAATAGAGGCACAAAATTGTAAACATAACAACTTTAGCAACAGAGCGAGGTTGCGAAAGTCATTCACAACCTTGGTTTCCAGCGATTGGCAAGAACAACAAACATTTGGAGGATGATTCAAGCAACTTGAGCTCTGTAGCGTAACATCAGCACCTGCTGAAGCACTTCAGGTGTGAAGGTTACAGCAGGGTGTTTTTGTTGCACTGTTAAAATACCAAACAATGAATTTCAGTTACGTGGCCTTTTCTCATTAGATGGACTTTCACAGTAACATTTTCTTACCTGCATTTTGACTGCAGGTAATTTGTTCCAGCTGTGGTTCCTGGGCTGCAGCTCCTGGCTTCTGAAATGTCCTTATTCCAGTGGTAATAGCTTTCTTTTCTATGTCGCAGGAACTATCAGAGTGGAGTTTTCACTACTGAATGTCACTGACTGTTAAAGCACGGCCACTGTGACCATTTCAAAAACTCACATGAGGGTTTTCTACGGAAAACAAAAACTGCTAATACTCACAGCAAAATGGAAGTGTTTCCAGGGGACACTAAAAAGTGATGAAACTAGCTTGGACACACGAATTTGTGTTGTTAAATTGATGAAGGTGTTTTCTTAATTTGTTTTGTCTATTTGCATGTGTTTCTGCAGCGATTTGAGCTCTCAGGGCCACCGTAGTTTGTTTCTGATTTACTGGGTCAGTTCTTGATACATTTAGGAAATTTAAATTGACTGATTAAGTGAAAGCTTTTTCACAAGTTATCATGTGACCAATGTTGCATTCTCACCTACGTGAAGAGCTATCTCCATGGCAACTGAGCAAACTTTTATCCATTGATGAACACTGTGAAATGCAGCTGAAAGCTCAGGAGTTTTTATGTCAAACTATGCGGTTAAGGTTAGAAAACTACATTTGACTGTTGGTGGGAAACATGACACAATTACTGTCAGTCTTCAGGGTTTGAATTATTGGTATCTAGGATTTATTTGTTGTAAAGTAAACCTTTAAAGGAGACTGTGCTCCCGAGGAAAACATCCATTGTTCCAGCAAATACCCCAAAACACTAATATTTCTTACAGTGGTGGTCAGGGGTTTTGTATTAGCCATTAATCATAGTTTGTAACTATGACCTATAACCAAGTGGGTATTTTAACCAGAACCATGATCTTTTCAAGTTTTTTTTTGTGCCTAAAAAAAAAAAAAAAGTCCTTGTAAAGGTTTAATTGAACCTACTGCCATGCCTTTTAATAATGTAAAAGATGTCTTTATTTGGACACATTAAACAGTAAAAGCTGCTTAAGATTTGTTTGATTTGATTGTATAATCTGTTGAATTGCTACTAATCATCCACAATTGCCTTTATTCAGTTTTTTAAATTATTTCCTGTTTTATGGTGTTGAGGTTGTGGGTGCTGTGCTGGCTCATGAGGGGTCTGGAAATTCTCTTTAACCTTGTGTCAAGCTGTTATGATACAGTTCAAAACAATGAGTCATTCAGGTACTTTAGTCATTTAGTTGACTAACACAAGTGTTTCAAACATTTGTCTCTCTTCACTGTTGTCTGGGAGGTGGATTAATGAAGCAGGGATACTCCCAGGTTTCACAATGCCTGGCTAGATAATGAACATGAAAATCTCAGGAGAAGAAGAAAACACATTGTTACCATCCAGCTGCAGCCAAGACTTTATGAGTCACCAAACTCTGGAACTTTTCTGAGCCTCGGGAGCTCGACACAAACATGGGTGGTTGATTAATTGGTGAGCGGTTGCACACACTCATAATGTACACTCCATCTGTTGGCTTGGCACTGCCTGTGACAGGCTGCAGTTTGACTGGACTCACGGAGCCGAGGCTACTGTGAGGCCGGCGGTCACAGGAAAAAGGTTTGGGGTGGAAAAACACTCAAGACATGGAGTTTGAACCACATCCATGTTGCTTCTCAAGTAGCACACTGATAGAGGGACCAAGGATCAGTTCATGCAAATTACAAAAAAAAAAACATTCTCACTTTCCTCAAGTGGTGTATATCCTTACACGCACTTTGGTTTCATTTTTTCCAGTTTTTTATTAAATACTTGTCTCTGATATTCTTCCTTCATACAATGGAGGGGAATGCAGTCTCTTCAGAAACAGTGTCCTTGTTACTCAGAACAGGCTGCTAACAGTTTTCATAGGGACCATGTGACCCTTGTGTGATGTCAGAGCTGACAGAGATAGAGCTGCTATTGCAGTATGTGAATGATTACTACTATAATTATTTTTAAATCATGCACTGTTTAAATCTATGTTTGCTATTTCACAGTCTTTGTTTTCTTTGCATCTGTTGGCGCATTACTAAACATGTTACTGCCATTACTGTCAATCGGACAGCCTGAAACTGGACTGTATATTGCTTCACTCTGCAAGTGTGTTTTCATGGTGCATGGTACAATCACAACAGGGATGCACCTGCAACATTGCTCCACAGCACTACTTTATTATTATTATCAGCAATGAGCTAATGGACATATGAATTTCCCCTAGGGGGATAAATAAAGTATCTATCTATCTATCTATCTATCTATCTATCTATCGGTCGGTCGGTCGGTCGGTCGGTCGGTCGGTTGGTCTGTCTGTCTGTCTATCTATCAAAGTGATACTAGCCCCTTGTCTAATAAAACTGCCCCACACCAAGCCCCTAAAGGGCTGTGATGTCCTGACTCTAATGGGGTATTCAATATATACTGAGCAGACTGATCACAAACCGTAAACAGTCTATGAAAGCAATGCTGCAGTTTATATTTAATATATACCAAACAGTGCACTGGCTCAGCAGAGAAAAGAGACTGAACGAGGAAAGTTTTTCTTGAGTTCATCAGTGAAAATAGGAGATTAAGCTGATGTTCACATAATCTAGTGCTAGATTCTACCTTAAGGCCCAACTTGTTGCTCATTTGTCACCACTGTTGGTTTGACATGTGATCTCAAAATGTAACCACAAAAAGAAAACAACAAAAAACAAACAAAAAAAAAGACCTAGTATACTGTATGTCTGGACTGCCTACGGTCAAATCCTGATTTTTTAACCATGACGTTGTCTGACAAAATCACCAAACACATAAATGAAAGACAAAGACTGATCTGTGATTTCAGCTGGATTTACTGTAACATGATCAGAGAGAAAGTTAGAAGGGACAGACTATCATTCCCAAGTAGCTGGGAAACCAGAGTGGCTGTAAACACCCCCCTGATAGAACCTGTTTGATCCAGAAACTCCAACACATTGACAAGGCACTCCGCTGACCAGTGGTGGAAATATGATCACTCGGTCAGTCAGTCAGTCAGTCAGTCAGTCAGTCAGTCAGTCAGTCAAACAGGAACATTCCAGATTATAGAGCCAAAAAAACCCGTCACAATGTTCCCCTGAAACGAGAGCCTTTCTAAGGGAGAGAATTTGTGTTTTTGTAATGTGGGTGAACCAAGTTTTGAAATTTTATTGATTTCCAGCCACCAACAAGAAGATAAATACAAACAGACAAGTTTTTTTAAGCTTTGAAACATGATATTGGGACCATAAAAAAGATGCTGCAACTTAGTATCAACAAGAAGCTTCTAGTATTTTGTGTACATGCAGAGTGTACACAACTGCAAACAGTTGTTTTTGTTGTTGGAGCATCACAATGCACTCAGTCATAAGAAAAGATGAGAGATTAATGATCCCCGTGGGGAAATTGGGGAGAATCATATTGTAAATATGAAAGGATGTTTTGCAGAGTTTATGAGGGTGCATGACGGCAACGACAACAAAGAGCAAGTTTTCTGGGCTTTGTCATTTTAATATGGCTCGGCGGTGTATAGGGGTTTGGAGTTTGAGAGCAAATTTCACTCCTTGTCACTGCTGTTGTCTGTTTCCCCTCTCGCTGCTCCCTCACCGCTGACTCCTGTTTACGCAGAAGCGCCTGCTTGGCTTCATCTGCCCCTTCACAAAGGGGAGCAGCGCGTGTCGTTCTCTATGTTAATGGCGCTCTCTTTGTGCGTGTGCTGCACATGTCGATAACTCCCAGCTTTAATCCAAGTCTGTGTCTTGGGAGTGGAACATTCCCGGTGGCGTGCGTGCAAGGATTAGCTGCAAGGGTCGCTGTAACAGTGTCTAATCTACAGCAGGCCTGTTCTTCAGCGACTCACTGCTTTCAATGTATCTGAATGCCAACACAATAGGGGTGCTAGACATCCCTGCTCTGCATATGCACGACATTATTAGCTCTAACAATACGAGGCAGGTTTGTGAGTGGCATGTAGCTTGTCATGCATTCCCAAAAACCAGCAGGTATTTGTGTGTATCTCGCTCTGTTAGCTGCATGTGCTCAGGTGCTTTCTGGACTGCAGAGAGAGAGATATCAAATAAGAAGGCTGTTTATCTGTGCAAACAATCCTTTCATGACTGGATTCGGTGATATAATACGTGAACACAAGCACATTCTCCCGCTAACAACAGCTAAGGTCAGCCCTGTTGTGTTAGCAGCAGCAGATAGGCCTGAGTAATGACTGCAGATACACTTCATATAAGCTGTGGGTGTTACCTCCAGCCTTTGTTTGCCCAGTCACTCAAACACTCGCAGGTTAAGCGGAACATGTCGGTTTTGGTGCCCAGATCACCCTCCCACTCGCTCCCGATCCGACCCAAGGACCAGAAGTTCACAGCTCCCCTGTCCTGTAGGTGAACCATGAGAGCTGCTCTTGTATGAGGGTGCTTTACAGTGTTGAGATATTAGGTGTGTCTGAGGGCATCTGGAGTGTGAAAACCTCAGACTGACAGACGGAGAAAGACAGTACGCGAGAACACGTCGTCCCAGCCCTTATTTAGCTCAGTGGTTCAGCAGGTTCACCCTTTACCCTCAGGCCCACAGTACGGAGAGGAGGTCAAGAGAGCAGGAGGTTTAGGAATGAGAGAGAAGATGCAGAAATATTCTCTTTATTTCTGCTAATATGTGAAACTAATCAGTGGTAGAAAGAGTATTTGAGAGTATTAAGAAGCAATATTACAGTAGGAAAATACTCCCAGTTTCATCCCAGCTGATGTACTTAAGTATAATTTTGAGGTACATGTACGGTATTTCACTCGAGTATTTCCCTTTTCCATTTTGTGTTCCACAACATTTCAGAGGTTAATTTTATACTTCACTCTTTTGACCTTTGACAGCTGCTGTAACAACTTACTTTGCGTACTTTTTTTTTCTATCATTTTAATTGACAAAACTTGTGATTAGTTTATAAAATATGATGCATAATATGATGCATATTATAGAATTCCATCATTGTATATAAAACTGTTCCATATATAAAACAGCTACGACAATAAATTTGTGCTTGTGTTAATGCATCATTAGTGCGATGCTGTAAAACTAATACTGTGAATATCTTAAATAATTTCTTTTTACTTAAGGAACGTTTTGAATGTGGAACTTTTACTTGAAGTGGAGTATTTTATATTTACATTGTGGTGTTGCTTGTGGTCCTGCATTCAAATTTTTCCTGTTTCCTTTCAAATTTGACATTTTTAGCAGTACATTGAACTAAAGTACAGTTTTAAAATGAAAGCACTCATAGTGAGTGAGTAGTCTTTCGTTCTGTTTTCACAATCAAAATCCCCAAACTCAGTTTTGGGGATTTTTCTTTCAGATCAGTTTATGATAGAAACAAAGGGATAATTCCTACTTGTAATATTTAATTAAGTTTATCTAATGTTGAATGTGAAATCTGAAGTCAACAGATAAATCCAGTCAAGCAAAAAGTACCATACTGCACTGAAAGGGTAGGAAGTTGCTCCAAACGGAAATATTCAAGTATGTACATGTACCTTAAATTTGACTGTACTTGGTTAGAACAGACTTGTAATACAGTGACAAAGTCTCTCGCTCTCGTTCTCGCTCTCTCCGTGGCAGATTGAAAGTTGAAGCGGTGAGGTAAACAGAGGCAGAAAAGCTGGAGGGCAGGGACGGAGTAAAAATGAGCAGAGAGGTTTTCGACACCTCGACAGCAGCTGGCTCTGCCAGTCACGCCATTCTGCGTGGGTTCACTGACATGCATTACTTGGCCTGCCCTGTGGTTACCCAGCCAGAGACCCATAACACACACATTTACACACATATTTACACACACACACACACACACACACACACACACACACACACAGCCTCAGTCTTTACCATGTAATGTGACATGTACAATCACCATCTGCTGGTTAGAACTCACTGGAGCCCATAAATTCATTTCAAGGATCGTTTTTCTTCTTTCCAAAATCTGACTTTACATATTTACGCCTCACCAATCTGCCTTCACACCACTATCCTGGTTTTATACACGACTCTGCGGTTGTATATCTTGCTTTATTTGCAACTTTAGTTGGCTAACAACAAGTGTAACAACTTCTATAGTGTTTGGTTGTCTCTGTCCTGCTGTTATTACAGACATATCTGAGCTAACAGGGACACCTCGACTATTTATTAAAAGAAAAATATTGAATGAACAAATATTTGATAGTTTTTCAAAAAAAAACAAACTGCTATCTAAACTAATGAAGCAAGCCACATGTCTCACTGTTGAGAAAGTCTGTATTCCAAGGTTGAATTGGTAGTTATTAGAATTGTGACAATTGTCCGAGGGATTTTGAATGAGATTTCACTTCAGCTCTCTATTGATGTACTGTTTTTATTCCTATCTCCTTAATTCAAATACACTCCTGGATATACTGTTCACTCAAACACATAACACTCTTTTTTTTTTGGTTACATGACGCATGATGGGTTTGTGGAGAAAGTGGTAAAAATAGAAACATTTTTTTCACAGGAAGAGGCCTTGGGACATGTGGCAGTTATATAATATGACACAGACACTCTTCGGAGACTTTACTAATAAAGGCCGCCCCTGGGAACATGACAGTTACACAATCCAGGTTGTGAGTGGCTTCTGAGGTGTTTGTTACGTGTCATATTGTGACACACAGTTACATAAATTATCCCCATTACATAAAAAAAATCAACACATCCGAGATGGGGCCATGTCATCCACATTGCCAGTTCACTTACATAAATGAGCATCACCCAACTCAAATGTACTCCCATGGGGATTCAGTCAGGCGTCATCAGCCTGGTCAGTCAGTATCATGTTCATCCTGTTCGTATTACCACCATAAACACAGCGTACTGTGTGGATTGGGTGTCAGCCATAAAGATCTGTTGCATTTCTGATACAACTACTAACAGCACAAACTGTGATGTAACTTTACTGTAATGAATAGTCCATTATTCCTGAAAAAAGTAGTTTTTACACTCCAATGCCAAAACTGTTACCTGTTATAAATGGTTTCAGAATCTAAATGTGTCAAAAACTAATGAATAAACTGAGCTGTAAGAGAACAATACTGAAGTTTTCTATTTTAGGGTAATGTTTCCCCAAGACAGCAAACTCTACATTGAATGTGGTTTTTGTGTCTTCACGCTTCCAGCATTTCCAAACTGGTCTCCCAACATAAAACAGGAGCTATTTGTAAGTTTTGCTATTGCTATGTAGCTAACGTTAGCATTAACAGCTGTTGACTGACCAGTCTTGGCAAGAGCTTTAGCCACTGTTGCGTTTACAAAACAAGAGCTTATAATACATCCTCTAAGCAGCAATACTTCTTCAGGGCAGACTGGACGCTACAGTGACTTGGTATCGGAAAGTGACAAGACAGTCCGACTGGGGCTAGCTGGTTAGCATGCTAACTTCAGTAGAAGACAATAAGTGATAGAAATAGAAGCAAAACAAGAGGGTTGCTTTCCACCACTGGAGACAGCTGTTGGTGAGTAAAGGTATTAAGTTTGACCCTGAACTTGCGCAAAGTTTCTTAAGTAAACAGCTGTTAATGTTGACAATGTAGAGATGTTTTTTTTTTTTTTTTCTCTGAGAATGTTTCAAAATGAATTGGATTCATTGTGTCAAGTTGTATTAGCAAAGAAGTACTTGGTGTGTAAAACCCCTTTAAAATGATAGTTCAAGGTGGTACGAGCTAAGGGTGCTAGGTGATCGTTCACTCTGACCATGGGATTGTGTCTTTTATACATAACATATGTTCATCAAGTTTCTGATACAAACTTACATTACAAGAGTTGGAGCAACCAATCAGCTTGTTTGACATCTTGAGCAACCTTTCTGTTAGCTTATATAATTAGCAGTAAATGTACGGCTGCAGCCAGCAGTCAGTGAGCTCTTTGCAACAAGATGTAAAACAAGGGAAACAACTGACCTGACTCTGTCCGAAGGAAACACAAACTCACTAATTTACACACACAATTTATTAAATCTGTTCAAAAAAACAAAGTTTAAAGATATTATTTCTTGGCTGGTGACTTTGTGGTGACAGCAGGACTTGGAAATTATCCATCACTGCCTGAAAGCATCATAACATACATCCAGTGCCAGTGCCCAGCAGCTTTAAATGATTCACTTTTGGATTCTGAATCAACTTTCAATCACTTCATTCGTGCTGAAGCTTCAGGTTCATGTTTCTTGTAAATGAAGAAAGTATCATCCAGGTCAGGATAATATTAGCTGACTAGTGTTATGCAGCCTGTATTTACATTACATCTATAGGCTGTAGTGTCCTTAATTGCTCTCTCAGTGTGTGTAAATCACTGCCATCAGTCAGTAAATGGGACATGGCTCCAGACAGTAAATGATATAGAATGGCGGATTGTGTGTGTGTGTGTGTGTGCGGTGGTGGGGGAGCGGGGGGGGGGGGGGGGGGGGTTGACCTTAGGGTTTGGCAGTGAACCTAAATCACAATGTCTATACAATGTCAATGTCACTATCTGATAAGTACCGTGGTATGCAAACCTATCCACTTGCAGATGCAGTGATACTGTTATGTACATACTGTAGGTAGAGTGATCTAAGCCAGGGCAGGATTGCATTCAGGTCAGTAAGTTCAAATAAGAGATTCATGCATTGCAGTTTGCCCATTTTGCCTAAACACACCCCAAGCAAAACAATGGTGTATTTTCCCATGATAAAAGTATAATTTGCAATACTGAAAGTGTGTCTATACCAATCTTAAAAGTATATATATATATATATATATATATTTATCCATTAAGTGCTTTCGTGTGCTAAGCCAGTTTTTTTTTTGGCAGTCAGTAAGTCTATAGTTTTCTTATAAGGCCTCTTAATGAGCTATAATTTTCATTCATGTTCTTTGTTGACTTACATCAGCTGTCACACAGAAAATAATTACTGTACATGTGGAGTTCAGTCGAGGCAGTACAACCCAAATCCTCTGCTGTGTGTCTGTATGCAATATGTGTGTGCGTGTCTGTGTGTGTGTGATTTTTATTAAAAGAGACACAAACAGATGCCTTTTAAATTCCGTCCAGGGTGTGAGTGAAAGACAAAATATGAACAATAACGAAGATACAGAAACAAAATGATTTCCATCAAAGAATGAAGTTAAACACAAAGACCTAACATCAAATATAAACCAACAAGTCAACCAAATAACATCAACATTACCCGTTTATTGTTTTTAACTATAGTTTAACCCATGTGTACACACACATACAGTATATATTAGATGGTTAAATATACAATACAAATGCATTACAAATATACATTCTGATTTGATTTTGTATATATTCATATTTAGCTTTGAATACGCACTTTATATAGTATCACAAAATAGATGGAGACTAACTTGAATATACTTGATTACAATGTTTTAATACTCAAAGTGGTTTCAGTGTAACATATAATTACTATAAATACATAAAAGGCATATTTATTTAGAATTACTAATTACACCTTTTTCTTTTTTGGCATAATGCTAATGTTACAGTGCTATACAACGTTATTACAGTACTCATGTTATTATAGGCTAATAAAACATCCTGGCTGTAATTTATTCCTCAAATGTTATTTCTTGGTCTTTCTTGCTATTTTATCATCTGTCAACATCTGATCATTACACCCTCTTTGAAAAACTGCTAATTGGACGTATTGAAATGTATTTTTTTATTTTTTTAGTTTACAAAATGAAAAAGCAAACTGAAGGCCGACTGAAAGTGAAAGAGCAGCGGTTAATGGAAGGATCTTATTTAATCTTTTTGCCGATAGCGTGACTGCAGAAAACTGAGGTCATCCTTTATGTTCAAGTAGCCAGTCTTTCATCACGTGATGGGGAATTCGTGGAATATCTTTGACCAATGGCATTTCGAGCCATTAGTGCAGGGTGTGTCTGCATACTGTCCAACTTTTTCTGCTTTGTATGAATGACTAAGCATTCTCATTAACCTAAGCGAGATGGCAGGTTTATGGCTATTGAATGGAGATTAATATATTAATGCAATTTGGCCAGCGACTTCGGTGAAATGGCCGTGAGGAGATGTTCCAAAGATCGCTTTTTTTGTGTGCTGTCATGAAGCAACCTGAGCAAAGTTTGAAATGCAGCAAAGATTAATATTACACAAGATTCTGATACAGACACTGTATACTGTACTATGTATTTTAGTAAGGATTTGGTGTGAGATTCCTTGGGTTTTTCTCCAATCTCTCACTACACAAAACAGAAAATAGTTTATATGTGACTATAATCTGAGAGAACAATGGCCGATAATCTTTGGAGCAATGTTGTTTCGTGTTTCTAGGTGTGAACACGGCTGCCTATCAACAATCAGAGCTGTTTAAACGAGATAAAGCGAGTCCATTACCTGCTCAGGTGTGTAGCCATTCACAATCGAGGCTTTGCAGTCAATACGAGTAACACCTGTACCGATAAGTCGCTCAAAAGTTTACTTGCTTAAAATCTTCAGACAAAGACAAGGAGATGAAAATGGCGTTCTTATCAGCCTGTGAAATGATAGCCGTTTTTTTCCAGAGGCAGTCGATACAGCCTTTTCAATACAGCCAACATTCTTTTAATAACCTTTGACCCTGACTAATTACAGCAGTACAGTTTTATTATGGCCTTGTTCCTATGGTTGCATGTTTAAAAGCTATTTACATTCCTTCCCTCTTCACTTGACAGGCAGGTGCATAAGACTGCATGTTGTACAGTGACTTTTTTTTTTTATTGTGATGTCTTGCATATCCCCCCACCCCACCCCACACCCCCATCACCCCATCATACTGAAACGGTTTTAAGAAGCTGTCAAGCTCATAACTAATTACACTGATGTGACATGTCATCAATCACCCACTGCTTTCGTTAACTCTGTGAGAAATTGCGAGCGTTTTTGTGACCGTTGGACGCAGCGAGCCAGCGACTACTCATTTGTGTACGATGCTCACAAGCCCACTGTTAATGTCAGAGTCTATCAGCGTGAGATATCTCACCTGTACATTCAAATACATGTGCAACGGCTCATCTCACTTCTCACCCAGGCCTGTTGTGTGTTTATGTGTGGCAATTTGAAGAGATGGCGATGTGGATTATATTCAAAGTGAGTGACAATGAAATGTTGATAAATAACAATAAACAGCTCGGCTAAAGAGGAACTGCGTGCACGGAGAGGAGGGATGGATTATTGCAGAAGAGAGAGCAAAAAAAAAAAATTGGTGTGGGTTCGCGTACATGTATTGTATTGAGAGACAACAGCATTGCAGAGTGTGCCTGTGCATGCTTGTATGAGCCACTGTGTTGGAATGCTGGCCCCGGGCACTCAGCAGCTCACAGCTTTAACTTCTGTAAACAAACTAATAGCAGGAGACTGCAGGACCACACAGCCTCTCTGGTGAAACACTAACTGAAGCCTGCAGTCCCACACTGCTGCTGCTGCTGCTGCTGCTGCTGCTGCTGCTGCTGCTGCTGTGGACAACAGAGCAGCAGAGCAAGCACAGGCTGGTATTTTAATGGCTTTAAATATTATCTATACCTCAGTTCACTAGTGGTAATAGTGTAATAGTGACCCTCTGTACCACAAAGGAAAAAAGTGGAATCCAAACACTGTTTTATAACTTGTCATAGATATGCTCTATGCAAGGACACATGACCCAGTGTATTCCCATGTATCTGTGGAGGTGATAAAGATGAAGCTCATGGGGGCATTTTTGGAGAAAAAACGGAGCTTCTGCTTGTCCGGCTTGGCTGGTGTGAGCAAAAAATAAACCAAAACCATGCATGTATTTACAGAACTAAATACTGTTTTCCAAGATTGCACCTCAGTCATTCCAGTGAAACCGGCTCATTGGCCTCAAAAGCCAAAAAAAACTAAAAAGTTTTTCATGGCCTCTTTGGTTCATAGAGCAGGAGCATCAGTGTCCCTCTCTGGCGGAGCTGGCCGACTCCCTCACACTGAAGATAAACAGCACAAAAGCAATTTACAGATACTTTACTTTTAAATGTTTATTTGCCCTAATGGCTGAAATTCTGATAGTATACAAGATCACGGAGTCGAAGAAATACGTAGGCCAGCTCATCATTTTATGGCAGATTCTTTTGTAGTGATTGTCTTTGGAAAAAAAGCTTTCGTCTGATTGTGGCTGCTACTCGGAAAGGCTCACACCGTACACCCCTGTTTGACAGACCGCTGCTCATGCTTGTAATGACACATTCTACATTACAACAATGGTTGAATGAGCTGTTTCTTGACCTGCTCAAAATATCTGTTTGCATTGTTTCTTAGATTTTGCTCTTGTCTGCAACTTAAGGAAACCACAAGCTCATTTTCAGATGGAACAATCATTAGACACACGTGAAGGCAGCTGCTGCACAAACAACACACTGATATTAAAGTTTCACTGCTGGTACCATGATCAGGAAAAATCCCTGCAAAAAAAGTTATGTTAAATCAAATTAAAACGCTACATAAAGCACCAGTTTTTGTTGTCGTCATTATCATCAGTTATAGGGCTAATACATATCATAATAATAATAATAAAGTAAAAAAGTAAGTAAACATTATTTGCGAAGTGCCTTTCGAAACCAGGGTTACGAGGTGGTGTACAGTAGAAACATTAAAGGAAAATACATAGTTAACAAAAACAGGAGATAACAATTTAAAAACAATAAAGAATAAAATCATAAAAACAATTGCACAGTATAGGATAAAGTGCATACGAAACAGGTGAGTTCTTAACAGCTTCTTAAAACTCACTGAGTCAGCATTTTTTTTTATAACTAAGGGAAGATAGTTCCAGAGGGTGGGGGCCACAACTGCCAGAAGGCGCCGGTCAGTAGACCTCAGTGATCTCACCGTGGTCAATGGACAGAATGATTCAGAAACATAAAGCGAGGCCAGCCCGTGTTGTGCTTTTTCAGTAATTAAAATAATTTGAAAAATCGATTTGGCGCTTAGATTGTAGATTGGCCAACACTGACATGATGTGTGATCTATGCTGAGTATTTCTTAACAGTCTTATCATATAATTTCAGCTTTTAATACTTTGATATACAAAAGAACAACAACAAGCACATCTCAGAGCTGCTCCTGCTCGACACACTGTGGACCGCACACAGCAGCATTCAGGTATTAACTCATTTACTATCACAGCATGTGTGGAGCGAGATGTCGTGACACCCCAGAAAATTGAAAGATCCAAATACAGTTGTGGAAATATCTAAAATGTGTTGATATTTTCGGGTGGGGTATTTTAGATAAATGCCCAAATGAGAAACCGTTGAAAAATGTTTTAAACGTGTGGCAATAAAACTTAATGACACATGTGTCAAGTGACAAATGTTCTTTGTCATTAAACTGTATTTTAATATGGATTTTAGTTAGTTATCTCATTTCCATCACGATACCTCTGTAATTTTGGAGATAAGATTATCACATGATGAAAGGGACACTTTGGCTCGTGCCTGTCAACAACACTCAGACATTTACTGCATGTGTGTTATGGCTTTATTTTGAATATAAAAGTCTGTTGTACTCTGATCACTTTGCAGACATTTTCGGGTTTGATGTTGCTCTTTGATGATGTGCCTTAAAGCAACGCTGATCCCAGGTCAACGAGCGGCCCACTGAGGTGTCAGCCTGTCTCGATGCTGCCTTTGTTTGGCTCCCTGATAACAATCCAACTGTCACCTCATTATGAACTGAAACAGGTTGGATGACATGTTAAACATCCAAGAAACCTCCCTGTGCACTCGCCTGCTGCACAGCAGTCACACGCGATGGGCAACCTTTGGGTGTTGAAAGATCACAACACAGCTCTGCCTCTTCGTCACTGTGTGTGTGTGTGTGCGTGTGTGTGTGTGTGTGTGTGTGTGTGTGTGTGTGTGTGTGTGTGTGTGTGTTTGAATAAACCAAACGCATACAGTTACACAAATCTCCGTGAATCCTCTGTGCCAGTTCCAACACGCTAACATAACTTTTTGGATAATGTGTGTTCGTCTTTGTGTGTGTGTACTTGTGTTTTGTCTGTGCATGTCAGTGTGTGTTTGGCCTGTGTGTGTGTGTGTGTGTGTGTGTGTGTGTATAGAGAATGAGCATTGTCTACTGGCTGTAAACCCATGATGGATGTGCGTTGAGGAAATCATTAATCTATAATGATACTCTGTTAGTTGCACTTATGAAATGTATTAACCGGCGCAAATGTCACACGCTCCATTTCCTGCTGCACAGAAAGGGTTGGGTGGTGGGCTGTGTGTGAGCTGAAGGTAATTAAATGTGTGAGTGGGACATTGATTGTGGAGTTTCCTACAGTACATTTTCCTGTCCCATCCTACAGATTCGGATTCTCTGAGTTCTGACTGCAAGTGGCCAAGTGCATTTATTCCTCTGTATTGTGCTGTATTAAAATATGATTTTGAGGTTTTTGTTCTTTGGTTGTGTACTTCCATTTTTACTACATTTCAGAAGGAAATGTTAAAGTAATAGTAAGTCCACATCGTGCCTAACAATGCACCTTAGCTCCTCTAAAATCACTCTAAACCTTGGCCTCTTGGGGCTTATTGGTTTTATCAAAAAGTTTATACAACTTTGACAGGTATATGTAGTAACCGTTTTATTGTTCTTTTAACACCACTGCACTAATTTGACAGCTATAATGTTATAATAATTTGCTAAATCCTAAACAGAGGCACAGGATGAATCATAAAACAACAAAGGCAGATAGAAAGAGTAAAATAGGCAAAAATACGGCAACAAAAAATCACTGAGTAATAGGCATAGTTAGAAAAAAAAAAAAGAAAGTAAAAAGAGAAAAAGGTCGTTCAGTAAAAATTTGTTTTAAAGCTCCCTATAGTCTAAAGGCAGATGTCCATGTGTTGTTTGATCATAAAGCAGGTCTAGGTTCTATATTAATACTTTGAAAAAAAAGCGCTAGATAGATTCAAAAGTGCTCAGTCCACAGAGAAATGCACACAGCCTGTATTCAGACACTGAGCCTTAAAACAAGTCGTCAGGACTTCTGGAACTTTGTGATGTCACAACAAAGCAGTCACAGCTCTCAGCCATGCCCCAAGACCCGCCAACCTGGACCCACCATCCAACCTTGCAGGATTTGGTATCTCTGAGTGTTTTACTTGAAATCTACTATATTTTTATTGGATCACTCAGAAAACAGTCAGCCAATCTGAAGAGAGGATCAGCGCTTCCTCTATTCTGATTGGTTCACCGACCTGTTGTTACTAGAGCTCCAGAGGGAAGCCTGAGAGAGGAGATGTAAAACTACATTGAGATGGTTTTTGGTTCTTAAAACAACAAATATATCTTCTCATGGATCAACACTTCAAATAAAAGACAGGAGAAGAGGAAAATATGGAGTTTTAAGAAGTGAAACATATAATTGCCAAATTACAATATGGAAAATCAGGATGACAGTATTATAAATGTATTATAAATACTTGAAATGACCAGCCTGAGGATCAATGGATGTTTTGTGGTTCTTAGGAAATCAATATATCTAAAATGTAACTAGGAGCCTGACCATTCAGCGCCTTAAATGTTATCAGCAAATTCCTAAAATGGATTCCAACACTCACAGGGAGCGAGTGAGGGGAGGCAAGAATATGCATAGCAGACATATTGAATTTTCATAAACCACAGGTGTTAGTAATAACATTAATGATGGCTCTGTCCCATTCCAGTGACCCTGTTCGTCCTGACACTGTAGCTGTGTCCCAAACGCACCACCGTAGACCGTGCAGGCCGAACTGAAATGAGACATCGCGTCACCGGCTGCGCCCGCCTTTACCGTTGCAACCTTGACAACACATACTGTAACTTTTTTTTTTCATGAAACTGCACAACAAAACTAAAACTAAAGCAGGTTGGAATTCATCCTTTAGTAATTGTATTATTTACTCCTGTGCTTTGACTTCAGTGAAAAAGGCCTATACGCCTGATATTGCATGTTCTCTTGTACTAGTACTAAGGCCTGATGAATGAGAGATAGAAACATGGACTGCTTTCTCAAGAGTTACTCCTTATAGTCACTTTGGAGATTAAGATTTTACAAACTAAACACATGAGCAGCTGTTGTGCGGTTGATAGAAATGAAATGAATGTGGTTAAAATCGTCTTGTCCGTTGAACATTCTTGTTGCTTATGTGTTGAGATATATAAAGTGACTATCTAAAGGGGCATTTCTGCATAATGATTTCTAATACTTTTCATAAATAACTGCATTTTATCAAAAATATTTCTGTATTTGCATGCGTGACTTGCATGATTGTAATGGAATATTTTTGCATTTATGTTTTCGTCTTTTACTTAAGGACCTTAATGCTTGTTTGCACGACCTGTTTGCTGTTAATTTCAGACTTAACTGAGCACTAATCCATTAAATAGAAGAGCCTGTTTCTCAGTTGATTGAATGAGGTGTTTTCCTGGCTGCGGAGAAGTTGTCAGGGCAGATTAGTTTAGAGAGCCAGAGACATTCCCGGCTGTTGGGACTTGTCGTCTCATTATGCAACTTAGCTGGTGATTCCATCCCCGTTCTAGGAAGCAAGATGGCTGAATGGAAAAAAAAGGTCATTCGTCAGTTGATGTTGTGTTTCTCCTCGGGGCATATTAGCATTAGGGTGTGAGACATCAACCTGACAGTCAATCAAGGTAGAGCTCCAAATTAGCAGCTTGCTAAACTACTTGCTCAGAACTATAAATCATATTTGCTTTTGTTAGTCATAATTGTTTATGCTAAAGTTCATAAAGTTCATCACACATTGTGATCAGGGCTGTCACGATATCAGATTTTCACAGCACAATTATCGTTCCCACAAGATAACGATATTATTACAATATTAATCAATGGATCAAGAACATTAGAATAAATAAATAATAAATAATCTGCCAAATTCATCTTCAACTTTATTTATTGTTGGTTTTGTCTCTTTTTTGCCAGATGAATTAAACTAGAATATGGAGGGAGGTGGAGAGAGTCTGTAACACCAAAAACAAACAAAAAGAACAATTACACTAAAAGTTACAATTTTTCCACATTCAAATCTGTAAAAACAACTATATGTTGCTGAGTTGTGTTCTATCCCAAATGTTTCCAGCAATTCTCTAACCAGAGAAATCTTTGATTTAATCATAGTAACGCTTCGTTTCATTTGGTCGTCTGTCAGTGACATCATATCCACTATGCTCTGTTCAAAATGGACTTTCTTTCAGTCTTAAGTCACATCTTTTAAGATTAAATTTTTACACATTGTTCGATCTCAACTATATATTTTAACCAGATGAAGGATTTTAGTCATTGGATGTCTGGATCTTAAGTTATCAGAGAAGCAAAGCAAACTGTTAGACAGCTCAGCTCCCAGCAGTTTCGAGAAGCCTTGTGACCGCTGTGCAGTGTAAAAGAAAACACTGATTTTAAATGTTTCAACTGTTTTATTCAGTGTTTTTACTGGTTTAATCACCTGGTCTGTCTGTTTTGGAGAGGAGGACACCTCTGTGGATAATTCAGCTGTCGTTAAAAACCTCCTGAACCACTGACACTGGAGGAATCCAAACCAGGAGAAGCTGACAGCAATGGTGGTGAAGACAACAACTCCCATGATGCCACGCTAGTTAACGGATATTGAAAAGTCAACCACATGAACTGATGAACAAAAGATCCTCAAGGTCTAACATCTGCCATCATGATATTATCATATGTGTATTATTAACACATCAATACCAGTATATTATAACACTCCTCATTGTGATGAAGACCTTTTCAAAGCTGCATTCTTTGTGTTTATGTTCCCATACTGTATGAGTCATCATCATTACTTTGCAGATTTATGTTGTTGAATAAACCCAGGTAATATAACATCTGCTATCGTATCTGCAAAGTTATCACCAGAGTGCAGCCTCTTCTCTCTGCTAATGACGCACTGTTTACTGATGTGAAGATGCTCAGTGTTCCCACACACAGGGTGAAAGGATTCAGACTGAATGGGTGCCAGAACAGCTCAGTTATTCCCATAATGTCATATCAGGGCAGATTATCAGTGAAGATTTGTTTGTAGCTCCATTTTACTTCACAGATGTTATTTGCATCCTCCCACTTCTTTAATAGACCTCCTGGCCTGCACGCACACCTCCCATACTGTCCTGAAATGTTATTGTAGGTCTTACATTTATTCTGTCCATGATGGTCAAACTTTCTTTCCACACAACTGTTTTTCTTTGTTTCCACATTTATAAAAGCCTCCCTGACAAGAAGAAATAAAGAAAGAACACAGAGTACATTTATGGGACCAGTGGTCCAGTGTCAAACACAGGAAAGTGACCCTATATTAATCCTCTTTGTTCCTGAGTTCTATTGTATTTGAACTTATAGTCCCATCCTGTCATTTATGTTCCATACATGTCTGTTTTTTTCCAATGTGATGAAACACTTTGAAGTATTCCAGCTCAGAGCAGAGAGGTGAAGACAAAGAGAGACTGAAAGCTCAAAAAGAACAAGATACAGTGAGAGCTGGACACTTAATTACCACCTTGTTCTTCTTCTTCTTCCTATGTTTTTCCCCATTTCTATACAAAATTATAATGATAATGCTTTATTCATCATGTTAAAGGCATCCAGAGTTTTTGACCACTAGTAGTGCTATGGAGCAATGAGTGGATTCTCGCTTTCTGCACATGCAAGAGGACGCTGGTGAGCACCATAGACTGTAAATAAAGATGGACGTAGCCTCCGTGACGTCACCCACAGGTTTCTGAAGAGCAGTTTTGAAGCTCAGAGTGAGCTGCTCCACCGTCACCATCTAGGCAGTGCCTGACTCCGCCCCTCACTCCTGGTTAATCAGTTTGTGGCAAACACACGCTCACCCACCTGTCACTCACGCCCTTAATTATGTATGTAAACAGGTGAATTATATAAACAGTTGTCATGAACGAGGAAATTAGATAGATAGATAGATAGATAGATAGATAGATACAGTAGATAGTTTATTTATCCCCTAGGGAAGATTCATGTGTCAATTAGCTTATTGTTGATAATAATAATCACAGATATTAACAAATTAGATGTAGAGACCAAAACAGTTTTTGTACCAGGCTGTAAACATGTTTATTTCTATATTTCTATATTTCTAGAGTCTATGGGGATTGACTCACAGTTGGAGCCAGACTCTAGTGGTTATTAGAGGAACTGCAGGTTTTGACACTATGTTTGACACCACGTTGGCTCCATTTTTCTGCCTCTTGTTGCCACTGCTGCCATTGGTTTCATGTAATTCTGCTGATTAACAGTTTGGGGCTGCAAAGAGCCAACAAACTAAGCAATGATGAGTGCAAGCTAGCAAACATATAATACTGGCTTCGGAGGAAAGAAATAAATTTAAAACACATTTTTGTTAAACCTCAAGAATGAACACAATGTGTTTTAGCGAGTGACACTGATAACTTGTGTTTGTTTACTAGAAAACTCCACCTTTTATTTCCGGGAAAACAGCAACTCAGTCTCTACAACAAGAAACACGAGCAGTGAGAGGATCAGTCAGGCTGTAAACAAGTGAACCTTTCAGGTCCAAACCACTTTATTTGGACGTAAAACTGCAAGTCAGTAATAAAAACCCTGAAAATAAAATGAAGCTTGTTCAAGCAGAAACACAAATATTATTCTATTTCATCATCACTCTTCATTGATCTTAGATCTGTTGGCAGGCTTACCTATCATTTAATGATCATATTAGCTGAAGGGAATTCAAACCACTTCATTTTCTCCTTCTGTGCCACTTCACCTCTCCACCACCCCTGGTTCTCCTGTGCATCTCTGTTTGGGTGATATTTATAGGATTGTAAATATACAAACATATACCAAATATACAAAATATCTGCATTATTGTTTTTGTTGTGTTGTCTCTCCTGGTGTGCGTGGAATGGTAGGTAGGATAGGTCAAATCTGAACCAGAAAGTTTGCTTAATCATTTTCCTTTCTGCCTTTGTTGTCTTTTCCAAATAGGTTTGGCTGACCCGGCGTTAACCTGTTTAATCGTGTTGCCGCTGCTGTTCCTCGCCCTATCACAACTTCCCAGAAATCACTACGGTGAGTACAGTGTTATCGTAACAGATGAGGGTCGAAACTACAAAAATGACACTCAGGCTGTAGTAAACTAAATTTTTCCCGGAATCAACTAAACAATTAATCAACCCAAATCACGCAACGCACACTGAAAATCCTTTCATTATTCCCATCACTGTGTTACAGTATGAAGACACATCAGTGACGCAGCGAGTCAAGTCCAAACAACAATCCCATTAATTGTTTTTTGATCACCCGCAATGATTGACATGAACTTGTAACCTTTTGCACCAGGTTGCACATGTAAAAGCATACACACGAATGCCACACACACACACACACACACACACACACACACACACACACACACACACACACTAACAGCGGATTGCTCCAGGCTTCGGGTCCCGGTGTGTGACAGGTCGTGGGAGGATCAAAGTTCAGATTTTGAATGCACTGTAACGGAAAACAACAGGAGAGAGGGAGTCAGGGAAGAGCAGATAGAGAGACAAAGCATTGATAAAGCTCATCAGGATTTATATTAGCAGGAAAAAAAAGGAGGGGGTGGGCGGTTTAGAGAGTGGCGTGGGCGAGGACGTGGCCCGAGGAGAGGCGAAACAGATGAAAATAAGAGATTATCTGTGTAACAGAGGAAACAGTTTGTGCTGCATCAAGCCATATTTGTCAGGTAGAAAACTGGTGGCCACCCCGCTCCGACAACCCC